>NC_082707.1:42015890-42323890 GCF_030144855.1 Hypanus sabinus | reverse complement strand
ACCCGAATTACACTCTGTCCATAATCTAATCTTCCCCACAGATTGAACCCCAATTATAATCTGTCTAGAATCTAATCTTCCCCACAGATTGAACCTCAATTACATTCTGTCCAGAATGTAATTTTCCCAACAGATTGAACCCAAATTACACTCTGTACAGAATCTATTCTTCCCCACAGAATGAACCCGAATTACATTCTGTAGAGAATCTAATCTTCCCCACAGACTGAAACCCAATTACACTGTCTCCAGAATCTAATCTTTTCCACAGATTGAACCCCAATTACACTGTGTCCAGAATCCAATGTTCCCCAAAAATTGAAACCCAATTACACTCTGTCCAGAATTTAATCTTCCCCACAGATTGATCCCCAATTAAACTCTGTACAGAGTCTAATCTCCCTCATTGATTGAACCCGAATTACACTCTGTCCTGAATCTAATCTTCCCCACAAATTGAACCCCAATTGCGATCTGTCCAGAATTTGATCTTCCCTACAGAATGGACCCCAATTACTCGCTGTCCGGAATCTAATCTACCCCACAGATTGAACACAACTACACTCTGTCCAGAATCTAATCTTTCCCACAGATTAAACCCAAATTACACTGTGTCCAGAATATATTCTCCCCCACTGATTGAACTTCAATTACATTCTGTCCAGAATGAAATCTTCCCCACAGATTGAACACGAATTACTCTGTCCAGAATCTAATCTTACCCACAGATTGAAGCCCAAATACAATATATCCAGAATGTAATCTTCCCTAAAGATTGAACCCCAATTACTCTCTATCCAGAATCTAAACTTCCCCACAGATTGAACCCCAATTACACACTGTCCGGAATATAATCTGCCCCACAGATTGAACGTTAATTACATTCTGTCCAGAATGTAATCTTCACAACAGATTGAACACCAATTACACTCTGTACAGCATCTAATGTTACCCACAGATTCAACCCCAAATGCACTCATTCCGGAATCAAATCTTCCCCGCAGATTGAATCCGTATGACACTCTGTCCAGAATCAAATCATCCCCAAACATTGAACCCGTATGACACTCTGTCCAGAATCTAATTACCCCACAGATTGAACCAAATTTACACTCTGTCCAGAATCTAGTCTTCCCCACAGATTGAACCCCAATTACAATCTGTCCAGAATTTAATCTTCCCTACAGAATGGACCCCAATTACACTCTGTCCGGAATCAAATCTACCCCACAGATTGAACCCCAACTACACTCTGTCCAGAATGTAATCTTCCCCACAGATTGAACCCCAACTACACTCATTCCAGAATCTAATCTTAGCCTCAGAATGAGCCCCAATTACATTCTGTACAGCATCTAATCTTACCCACAGATTGAACCCCAAATATACTCTGTCCAGAATCTAATTTCCACAAAGTTTGAACCCCAAATACACTCGTTCCAGAATCAAATCTTCCCCACAGATTGAACGCCAATCACAGTCGGTCCCGAATCTAATCTTCCCCACAGATTAAACGCGAATTACACTCTGTCCAGAATCTAATCTTCCCCAAAGATTGAACCACATTTACACTCTATCCAGAATCTAATCTTCCCCACAGATTTAACCCCAATTACACTCTATCCTGAAACCAATCTTCCCCACAAATTGAACCCCAATTGCGATCTGTCCAGAATTTGATCTTCCCTACAGAATGGACCCCAACTACACTCTGTCCAGAATCTATTCTTCCACGTAGATTGAACCCCAACTACACTCTGTCCAGAATCTAATCTTCCACAATGATGGAACGCGAATTACATTCTGTAATTACATTATGTCCAGAATGTAATCTCCCCCACAAATTGAAACTCAATTACACTCTGTCCAGAATCTAATCTTCCCCACAGATAAAACTCCAATTACAGTCTGTCAAGAATCTAATCTTCCCCACAGATTTAACGTGAAATACACTGTCCAGAATATAATCTCCCCCACAGATTGGACATCAATTACATTCTGTCCAGAATGTAATCTTCCCCACAGATTGAACACCAACCATACTCTGTCCGGAATCTAATCATACACACAGATTGAATCCGAATTACTCCAGTTCCAAAATCTGATCTTCCCCACAGATTGAATCACAATTACACTCCTTCCAGAATGTAATCTTCCCCACAGATTGAACCCCAACTACACTCGTTCCAGAATCTAATCTTAGCCTCAGAATGACCCCAATTACATTCTGTACAGCATCTAATCTTACCCACAGATTGAACCCCAAATATACTCTGTCCAGAATCTAATTTCCACAAAGTTTGAACCCCAAATACACTCGTTCCAGAATCAAATCTTCCCCACAGATTGAACGCCAATCACAGTCGGTCCCGAATCTAATCTTCCCCACAGATTAAACGCGAATTACACTCTGTCCAGAATCTAATCTTCCCCAAAGATTGAACCACATTTACACTCTATCCAGAATCTAATCTTCCCCACAGATTTAACCCCAATTACACTCTATCCTGAAACCAATCTTCCCCACAAATTGAACCCCAATTGCGATCTGTCCAGAATTTGATCTTCCCTACAGAATGGACCCCAACTACACTCTGTCCAGAATCTATTCTTCCACGTAGATTGAACCCCAACTACACTCTGTCCAGAATCTAATCTTCCACAATGATGGAACGCGAATTACATTCTGTAATTACATTATGTCCAGAATGTAATCTCCCCCACAAATTGAAACTCAATTACACTCTGTCCAGAATCTAATCTTCCCCACAGATAAAACTCCAATTACAGTCAGTCAAGAATCTAATCTTCCCCACAGATTTAACGTGAAATACACTGTCCAGAATATAATCTCCCCCACAGATTGGACATCAATTACATTCTGTCCAGAATGTAATCTTCCCCACAGATTGAACACCAACCATACTCTGTCCGGAATCTAATCATACACACAGATTGAATCCGAATTACTCCAGTTCCAAAATCTGATCTTCCCCACAGATTGAATCACAATTACACTGCTTCCAGAATCTAATCTTCCCCACAGATTGAACCCGAATTATACTCTGTCCAGAATCTAATCTTACCCAGTGATTGAATCCGAATTACACTCGTTCCACAATCAAATCCTCCCCACAGATTGAATCCCAATTACACTCTGTCCAGAATCTAATTTCCCCACAGATTGAACACCAAATACGATTGTTCCAGAATCAAATCTTCCCCACAGTTTGAAACCCAATTACCCTGTGTCCGGAATCTAAACTTCCCCACAGATTGAACCCCAACCATACTCTGTCCGGAATCTAATCTTCCCCACAGATTGAACACAAATTACATTCTGTCCAGAATCTGATCTTCCACACAGATTGGACCTCAATTACTTTCTGTCCAGAATGTAATCTTCCCAACGGATTGAACCTGAATTACACTGTGTCCAGAATCTAATCTCTCCCACAGATTGACCCCAATTGCATTCTGTCCAGAAACTAATTTCCCCACAGATTGAACACCATTTATTCTCTGTCCAGAATCTATTCTTCCCCACAGATTGATCAGCAACTACACTCTGTACAGAATCAAATCTTCCCGACAGACCAAACCCGAATTACGCTCTGTCCGGAATCTAAACTTCCCCACAGATTGAAAACAAATTACATTCTGTCCAGAATCTGATCTTCCACACAGATTGGACCCCAATTATATTCTGTCCAGAATCTAATTTTCCCCACAAATTGTACTCCAATTACAGTCCGTCCAGAATCTAATCTTCCCCACAGACTGAACCCAAATTACAATCTGTCCAGAATCCAATCTTCCCCACAGACCAAACCCGAATTACACTCTGTCCGGAATCTAATCTTCCCCACAGACCAAACCCGAATTACACTCTGTCCAGAATCTAATCTTCTGCACAGATTTAACCCGAATTACACTGTGACCAGAATCTAATCTTCCCCACAGATTGAACCCCAAGTACACTCTGTCCAGAATCTTATTTCCCCACAGATTGAACCCCAAGTACACTCTGTCCAGAATCTAATTTCCCCACAGATTGGACCCCAATTACACTGTGTCCAGAATCGAATCTTCCCCACAGATCAAACCCGAATTATTCTTTGTCCAGAATCTAATCTTCCGCACAGATTGAACCCCAATTACACTGTGTCCAGAATGTAATCTTCCCCACAGACTGACCCCGAATTACACTATGTCCAGAATCCAATCTTCCCTACAGATTGAACTCCGGTAACAGTCTGTCCAGAAACTAATCATCCCGACAGATTGGAACCCAACTACACTCTGTCCAGAATCTAATCTTCCCCACAGATTCAACCCGAATTTCAATCTGTCCAGAATCTAATCTTCCCCACAGATTCAACCCCAATCACAGTCTGTCCAGAATCTAATCTTCCCCAAAGACCAAACCCGAATTATACTTTGTCCAGAATCTAATCTTCCGCACAGATTGAACCCCAATTACTCTGTGTCCAGAATGTAATCTTACCCACAGACTGACCCCGAATTACAATCTGTCCAGAATCTAATCTTCCCCACAGGCTGAACCCGAATTACAATCTGTCCAGAATGTAATCTTCGCTACAGATTGAACCCGAATTTGAATCTGTCCAGAATCTATTCTTCCCCACAGATTGATCAGCAACAACTCTGCCCAGAATCAAACCTTCCCCACAGATTCAACCGCAATTATAGTCTGTCCAGAATCTAATTTTACCCACAGACCAAAGCCGAATTACGCTCTGTCCGGAATCTAATCTTCCCCACAGACCAAACCCGAATTACACTCTGGCCAGAATCTAATCTTCCGCACAGATTGAACCCGAATTACACTGTGAACAGAATCTAATCTTCCCCACAGATTGAACTCCAGCAACAGTCTGTCCAGAAACTAATCTTCCCCACATATTGGACCCCTATTACACTGTGTCCAGAATCGAATCTTCCCCACAGACCAAACCCGAATTACGTTCTGTCCGGAATCTAAACTTCCCCACAGATTGAACACAAATTACATTCTGTCCAGAATCTGATCTTCCACACAGATTGGACCTCAATTACATTCTGTCCAGAATGTAATCTTCCCAACAGATTGAACCTGAATTACACTGTGTCCAGAATCTAATCTCTCCCACAGATTGAAACTCAATTACACTGTGTCCAGAATCTAATCTCTCCCACAGATTGAAACTCAAGTACACTCTGTCCAGAATCTATTTTTCCCCACCGATTGAACTCCAATTACAGTCTGTCCAGAATCTGATCTCCCCCACAGACTGAACCCGAATTACAATCTGTCCAGAATCTAAACTTTCCCACAGATTCAGCCCCAATTACAGTCTGTCCAGAATCTAATCTTCCCCACAGATCAAACCCAAATTACACTCTGTCCAGAATCTAATCTCTCCCACCGATTGAAACTCAATTACACTCTGTCCAGAAACTAATCTTCCCCTCAGATTGACCCCAATTGCATTCTGTCCAGAAACTAATTTCCCCACAGATTGAACATCATTTACACTCTGTCCAGAATATATTCTTCCCCACATATTGATCAGCAACTACACTCTGTCCAGAATCAAATCCTCCCACAGATTCAACCCCAATTACAGTCCGTCCAGAATCTAATCTTCCCCACAGACTGAACCCAAATTACAATCTGTCCAGAATCTAATCTTCCCCACAGACTGAACCCGAATTACACTCTGTCCAGAATCTAATCTTCCCCACAGATTGAACCCCAACTACACTCTATCCGGAATCAAATCATCCCCACAGATTCAACCCCAATTATAGTCTGTCCAGAATCTAATTTTACCCACAGATTGAACTCCAATTACAATCTGTCCAGAATCTAATCTCCCCCACAGACCAAACCCAAATTACACTCTGTCCGGAATCTAATCTTCCCCACAGACCAAACCCGAATTACACTCTGTCCAGAATCTAATCTTCCCCACAGATTGAACCCCAACTACACTCTATCCGGAATCAAATCATCCCCACAGATTCAACCCCAATTATAGTCTGTCCAGAATCTAATTTTACCCACAGATTGAACTCCAATTACAATCTGTCCAGAATCTAATCTCCCCCACAGACCAAACCCAAATTACACTCTGTCCGGAATCTAATCTTCCCCACAGACCAAACCCGAATTACACTCTGTCCAGAATCTAATCTTCCGCACAGATTGAACCCCAATTACACTGTGTCCAGAATCTAATCTTCCCCACATGCTGAACCCGAATTACAATCTGTCCAGAATGTAATCTTCCCTACAGATTGAACACCATTTACTCTCTGTCCAGAATCGATTCTTCCCCACACATTGATCAGCAACACTCTGTCCAGAATCTAATCTTCCCCACAGACCAAACCCGAATTACGCTCTGTCCGGAATCTAAACTTCCCCACAGATTGAACACAAATTACATTCTGTCCAGAATCTGATCTTCCACACAGATTGGACCTCAATTACTTTCTGTCCAGTATGTAATCTTCCCAACAGATTGAACCTGAATTACACTGTGTCCAGAATCTTATCTCTCCCACAAATTGAAACTCAGTTACACTCTGTCCAGAATCTAATCTTCCCCACAGATCGAACCCAATTACACTCTGTCCAGAATCTAATCTTCCCCTCAAATTGACCCCAATAGCATTCTGTCCAGAAACTAATTCCCCACAGATTGAACACCATTTACTCTCTGTCCAAAATCTATTCCTCCCCACAGATTGATCAGCAACTACACTATGTCCAGAATAAAATCTTCCCGACAGACCAAACCCGAATTACGCTCTGTCCGGAATCTAAACTTCCCCACAGATTGAAAACAAATTACATTCTGTCCAGAATCTGATCTTCCACACAGATTGGACACCAATTATATTCTGTCCAGAATCTAATTTTCCCCACAGATTGTACTCCAATTACAGTCCGTCCAGAATCTAATCTTCCCCACAGACTGAACCCAAATTACAATCTGTCCAGAATCCAATCTTCCCCACGGACTGAACCCGAATTACACTCTGTCCAGAATCTAATCTTCCCCACAGATTGAACCCCAACTACACTCTATCCTGAATCAAATCTTCCCCACAGATTCAACCCCAATTATAGTCTGTCCAGAATCTAATTTTACCCACAGATTGAACTCCAATTACAATCTGTCCAGAATCTAATCTCCCCCACAGACTGAACCTGAATTACAATCTGTCCAGAATCTAATCTTCCCCACAGACCAAACCCGAATTACACTCTGTCCGGAATCTAATCTTCCCCACAGATTGAACTCCAATTACAGTCTGTCCGGAAAACTTTGTGGAATCTAATCATACCCACAGATTGAATCCGAAGTACTCCAGTTCCAAAATCTGATCTTCCCCACAGATTGAATCACAATTACACTCCTTCCAGAATCTAATCTTCCCCACAGATTGAACCCGAATTATACTCTGTCCAGTATCTAATCTTACCCAGAGATTGAATCCGAATTACACTCGTTCCACAATCTAATCCTCCCCACAGATTGAATCCCAATTACACTGTGTCCAGAATCTAATTTCCCCACAGATTGAACCCCAAATACAATTGTTCCAGAATCGAATCTTCCCCACAGATTGAACCCCAATTACACTCGTTCCACAATCTAATCCTCCCCACAGATTGAATCCCAATTACATTCTGTCCAGAATGTAATCTCCCCACAAATTGAAACTCAATTACACTCTGTCCTGAATCTAATCTTCCCCACAGATTGAACCCGAATTATGCTCTGTCCAGAATCTAATCTTCTCCACAGATTGAACCCAAATTATGCTCTGTCCGGAATTTAACCTTCCCCACAGATTAAAACCGATTCACATTCTGTCCAGAATCTAATCTTACCCACAGATTGAATCCGAATTACACTCGTTCCAGAATCTAATCTTCCCCACAGATTGAACCCCAATTACAATCTGTCCAGAATTTAATCTTCCCTACAGAATGGACCCCAATTACACTCTGTCCGGAATCAAATCTACCCCACAGATTGAACCCCAACTACACTCTGTCCAGAATGTAATCTTCCCCACAGATTGAACCCCAACTACACTCGTTCCAGAATCTAATCTTAGCCTCAGAATGAGCCCCAATTACATTCTGTACAGCATCTAATCTTACCCACAGATTGAACCCCAAATATACTCTGTCCAGAATCTAATTTCCACAAAGTTTGAACCCCAAATACACTCGTTCCAGAATCAAATCTTCCCCACAGATTGAACGCCAATCACAGTCGGTCCCGAATCTAATCTTCCCCACAGATTAAACGCGAATTACACTCTGTCCAGAATCTAATCTTCCCCAAAGATTGAACCACATTTACACTCTATCCAGAATCTAATCTTCCCCACAGATTTAACCCCAATTACACTCTATCCTGAAACCAATCTTCCCCACAAATTGAACCCCAATTGCGATCTGTCCAGAATTTGATCTTCCCTACAGAATGGACCCCAACTACACTCTGTCCAGAATCTATTCTTCCACGTAGATTGAACCCCAACTACACTCTGTCCAGAATCTAATCTTCCACAATGATGGAACGCGAATTACATTCTGTAATTACATTATGTCCAGAATGTAATCTCCCCCACAAATTGAAACTCAATTACACTCTGTCCAGAATCTAATCTTCCCCACAGATAAAACTCCAATTACAGTCAGTCAAGAATCTAATCTTCCCCACAGATTTAACGTGAAATACACTGTCCAGAATATAATCTCCCCCACAGATTGGACATCAATTACATTCTGTCCAGAATGTAATCTTCCCCACAGATTGAACACCAACCATACTCTGTCCGGAATCTAATCATACACACAGATTGAATCCGAATTACTCCAGTTCCAAAATCTGATCTTCCCCACAGATTGAATCACAATTACACTCCTTCCAGAATGTAATCTTCCCCACAGATTGAACCCCAACTACACTCGTTCCAGAATCTAATCTTAGCCTCAGAATGAGCCCCAATTACATTCTGTACAGCATCTAATCTTACCCACAGATTGAACCCCAAATATACTCTGTCCAGAATCTAATTTCCCCAAAGTTTGAACCCCAAATACACTCGTTCCAGAATCAAATCTTCCCCACAGATTGAACGCCAATCACAGTCGGTCCCGAATCTAATCTTCCCCACAGATTAAACGCGAATTACACTCTGTCCAGAATCTAATCTTCCCCAAAGATTGAACCACATTTACACTCTATCCAGAATCTAATCTTCCCCACAGATTTAACCCCAATTACACTCTATCCTGAAACCAATCTTCCCCACAAATTGAACCCCAATTGCGATCTGTCCAGAATTTGATCTTCCCTACAGAATGGACCCCAACTACACTCTGTCCAGAATCTATTCTTCCACGTAGATTGAACCCCAACTACACTCTGTCCAGAATCTAATCTTCCACAATGATGGAACGCGAATTACATTCTGTAATTACATTATGTCCAGAATGTAATCTCCCCCACAAATTGAAACTCAATTACACTCTGTCCAGAATCTAATCTTCCCCACAGATAAAACTCCAATTACAGTCAGTCAAGAATCTAATCTTCCCCACAGATTTAACGTGAAATACACTGTCCAGAATATAATCTCCCCCACAGATTGGACATCAATTACATTCTGTCCAGAATGTAATCTTCCCCACAGATTGAACACCAACCATACTCTGTCCGGAATCTAATCATACACACAGATTGAATCCGAATTACTCCAGTTCCAAAATCTGATCTTCCCCACAGATTGAATCACAATTACACTGCTTCCAGAATCTAATCTTCCCCACAGATTGAACCCGAATTATACTCTGTCCAGTATCTAATCTTACCCAGTGATTGAATCCGAATTACACTCGTTCCACAATCAAATCCTCCCCACAGATTGAATCCCAATTACACTCTGTCCAGAATCTAATTTCCCCACAGATTGAACACCAAATACGATTGTTCCAGAATCAAATCTTCCCCACAGTTTGAAACCCAATTACCCTGTGTCCGGAATCTAAACTTCCCCACAGATTGAACCCCAACCATACTCTGTCCGGAATCTAATCTTCCCCACAGATTGAATCCCAATTACACTCTGTCCAGAATCTAATCTTCCCTTCTGATTGGAACCCAAATCTAATCTTACCCACAGATTTAATCCGAATTAATCTAGTTCCGGAATCAAATCTTCCCCACAGACTTAACCCCAATTACTCTCTGTCCCTAATCCAAACTTCCCTACAGATTGAACCCCAACTACACACTGTCCAGAATCTAATCTTCACCCACAGAATAAACCCCAACTACACTCTGTCTAGAATCTACTCTTCCCCATAGATTGAACACTAACTACACTCTGTCCAGAATCGAATCTTCCCCACAGGCTGAACGCCAATTACAGTCGGTCCCGAATCTTATCTTCCCCACAGATTGAACCCCAATTGCGTTCTGTCCAGGATCTAATTTCCCCAAAGATTGAACCACATTTACAATCTGTCCAGAATCTAATCTTCCCCACAGACTTAACCTCAATTACTCACTGTCCAGAATCCAATCTTCCCTACAGATTGAACCACAACTACACTCTATCCAGAATCTAATCTTCCCCCACAGATTAAACACGAATTGCACTGTTTCCAGAATATAATCTCCCCCACAGATTGAACCTCAATTACATTCTGTCCAGAATGCAATCCTTCCTACAGATTGAACCCCAATTACTCTCTGTCCCGAATCAAATCTTCCCCACAGATTGAACCACAATTACACTCTGTCCAGAATCTAATCTTCCCCACAAATTGAACCCGAATTACACTCTGACCAGAATCTAATCTTCCCCACAGATTTAACCCCAATTACTCTCTGTCCTGAATCCAATCTTCCCTACAGATTGAACCCCAACTACACTCTGTCCAGAATCTAATCTTCCCCCACAGATTAAACCCCAACTACACTCTGTCCAGAATCTAATTTCTCCACAGATTGAACCACATTTACACTCTGTCCAGAATCTAATATTCCCCACAGATTAAACCCGATTCACATTCTGTCCAGAATCTAATCTTCCACAATGATAGAACGCGAATTACATTCTGTCCAGAATGTAATCACCCCCACAAATTGAAACTCAATTACACTCTGTCCAGAATCTAATCTTCCCCACAGATTGAAACCCAATTACCGTGTCCAGAATCTAATTTTCCCCACAGATTGAACCCCAATTACACTCTGTCCAGAATCTAATCATCCCCACTGATTGAACACCAACCATACTCTGTCCGGAATCTAATCATACCCACAGATTGAATCCGAAGTACTCCAGTTCCAAAATCTGATCTTCCCCACAGATTGAATCACAATTACACTCCTTCCAGAATCTAATCTTCCCCACAGATTGAACCCGAATTATACTCTGTCCAGTATCTAATCTTACCCAGAGATTGAATCCGAATTACACTCGTTCCACAATCTAATCCTCCCCACAGATTGAATCCCAATTACACTGTGTCCAGAATCTAATTTCCCCACAGATTGAACCCCAAATACAATTGTTCCAGAATCGAATCTTCCCCACAGATTGAACCCCAATTACATTCGTTCCACAATCTAATCCTCCCCACAGATTGAATCCCAATTACATTCTGTCCAGAATGTAATCTCCCCACAAATTGAAACTCAATTACACTCTGTCCTGAATCTAATCTTCCCCACAGATTGAACCCGAATTATGCTCTGTCCAGAATCTAATCTTCTCCACAGATTGAACCCAAATTACGCTCTGTCCGGAATTTAACCTTCCCCACAGATTAAAACCGATTCACATTCTGTCCAGAATCTAATCTTACCCACAGATTGAATCCGAATTACACTCGTTCCAGAATCTAATCTTCCCCACAGATTGAATCCCAATTACACTCCATCCAGAATCTAATCTTCCCCACAGATTGAACCTCAATTACACTCTGTCCAGAATCTAATCTTCCCCACAGATTGAACCCCAATTACACTCTGTCCAGAATCTAATCTTCCCCACAGATTGAACCCCAATTACACTCTGTCCAGAATCTAATCATCCCCACTGATTGAACACCAACCATACTCTGTCTGGAATCTAATCATACCCACAGATTGAATCTGAATTACTCCAGTTCCAAAATCTGATCTTCCCCACAGATTGAACCACAAACACTCTCTGTCCAGAATCTAATCTTCCCTTCTGATTGGAACCCAAATCTAATCATACCCACAGATTTAATCCGAATTAATCTAGTTCCGGAATCAAATCTTCCCCACAGACTTAACCCCAATTACTCTCTGTCGCTAATCAAAACTTCCCTACAGATTGAACCCCAACTACACACTGTCCAGAATCTAATCTTCACCCACAGTATAAACCCCAACTACACTCTGTCCAGAATCTACTCTTCCCCATAGATTGAACACTAACTACACTCTGTCCAGAATCGAATCTTCCCCACAGGCTGAACGCCAATTACAGTTGGTCCCGAATCTTATCTTCCCCACAGATTGAACCCCAATTGCGCTCTGTCCAGGATCTAATTTCCCCAAAGATTGAACCACATTTACAATCTGTCCAGAATCTAATCTTCCCCACAGACTTAACCTCAATTACTCACTGTCCAGAATCCAATCTTCCCTACAGATTGAACAACAACTACACTCTATCCAGAATCTAATCTTCCCCCACAGATTAAACACGAATTGCACTGTTTCCAGAATATAATCTCCCCCACAGATTGAACCTCAATTACATTCTGTCCAGAATGCAATCTTTCCTACAGATTGAACCCCAATTACTCTCTGTCCCGAATCAAATCTTCCCCACAGATTGAACCACAATTACACTCTGTCCAGAATCTAATCTTCCCCACAAATTGAACCCGAATTACACTCTGACCAGAATCTAATCTTCCCCACAGATTTAACCCCAATTACTCTCTGTCCTGAATCCAATCTTCCCTACAGATTGAACCCCAACTACACTCTGTCCAGAATCTAATCTTCCCCCACAGATTAAACCCCAACTACACTCTGTCCAGAATCGAATTTTCCCCACAGATTGAAACCGAATCGCACTCTGTCCAGAATCTAATTTCTCCACAGATTGAACCACATTTACACTCTGTCCAGAATCTAATATTCCGCACAGACTTAAACTCAATAACTCTCTGTCCAGAATCTAATCTTCCCCACAGATTAAACCCGATTCACATTCTGTCCAGAATCTAATCTTCCACAATGATAGAACGCGAATTACATTCTGTCCAGAATGTAATCACCCCCACAAATTGAAACTCAATTACACTCTGTCCAGAATCTAATCTTCCCCACAGATTGAAACCCAATTACCGTGTCCAGAATCTAATCTTCCCCACAGATTGAACCCCAATTACACTCTGTCCAGAATCTAATCATCCCCACTGATTGAACACCAACCATACTCTGTCCGGAATCTAATCATACCCACAGATTGAATCCGAAGTACTCCAGTTCCAAAATCTGATCTTCCCCACAGATTGAATCACAATTACACTCCTTCCAGAATCTAATCTTCCCCACAGATTGAACCCGAATTATACTCTGTCCAGTATCTAATCTTACCCAGAGATTGAATCCGAATTACACTCGTTCCACAATCTAATCCTCCCCACAGATTGAATCCCAATTACACTGTGTCCAGAATCTAATTTCCCCACAGATTGAACCCCAAATACAATTGTTCCAGAATCGAATCTTCCCCACAGATTGAACCCCAATTACACTCGTTCCACAATCTAATCCTCCCCACAGATTGAATCCCAATTACATTCTGTCCAGAATGTAATCTCCCCACAAATTGAAACTCAATTACACTCTGTCCTGAATCTAATCTTCCCCACAGATTGAACCCGAATTATGCTCTGTCCAGAATCTAATCTTCTCCACAGATTGAACCCAAATTACGCTCTGTCCGGAATTTAACCTTCCCCACAGATTAAAACCGATTCACATTCTGTCCACTATCTAATCTTCCACAATGATAGAACGCAAATTACATTCTGTCCAGAATGTAATCTCCCACACAAATTGAAACTCAATTACACTCTGTCCAGAATGTAATCTCCCCCACAGATTGAACCTCAATTACACTCTGTCCAGAATCTAATCTTCCCCACAGATTGAACCCCAATTACACTCTGTCCAGAATCTAATCTTCCCCACAGAATGAACCTGAATTACCCTCTGACCAGAATCTAATCTTCCCCACAGACTTAACCCCAATTACTCTCTGTCCTGAATCCAATCTTCCCTACAGATTGAACCCCAACTACACTCTGTCCAGAATCTAATCTTCCCCCACAGATTAAACCCCAACTACACTCTGTCCAGAATCGAATTTTCCCCACAGATTGAAACCGAATCGCACTCTGTCCAGAATCTAATTTCTCCACAGATTGAACCACATTTACACTCTGTCCAGAATCTAATATTCCGCACAGACTTAAACTCAATAACTCTCTGTCCAGAATCTAATCTTCCCCACAGATTAAACCCGATTCACATTCTGTCCAGAATCTAATCTTCCACAATGATAGAACGCGAATTACATTCTGTCCAGAATGTAATCACCCCCACAAATTGAAACTCAATTACACTCTGTCCAGAATCTAATCTTCCCCACAGATTGAAACCCAATTACCGTGTCCAGAATCTAATCTTCCCCACAGATTGAACCCCAATTACACTCTGTCCAGAATCTAATCATCCCCACTGATTGAACACCAACCATACTCTGTCCGGAATCTAATCATACCCACAGATTGAATCCGAAGTACTCCAGTTCCAAAATCTGATCTTCCCCACAGATTGAATCACAATTACACTCCTTCCAGAATCTAATCTTCCCCACAGATTGAACCCGAATTATACTCTGTCCAGTATCTAATCTTACCCAGAGATTGAATCCGAATTACACTCGTTCCACAATCTAATCCTCCCCACAGATTGAATCCCAATTACACTGTGTCCAGAATCTAATTTCCCCACAGATTGAACCCCAAATACAATTGTTCCAGAATCGAATCTTCCCCACAGATTGAACCCCAATTACACTCGTTCCACAATCTAATCCTCCCCACAGATTGAATCCCAATTACATTCTGTCCAGAATGTAATCTCCCCACAAATTGAAACTCAATTACACTCTGTCCTGAATCTAATCTTCCCCACAGATTGAACCCGAATTATGCTCTGTCCAGAATCTAATCTTCTCCACAGATTGAACCCAAATTACGCTCTGTCCGGAATTTAACCTTCCCCACAGATTAAAACCGATTCACATTCTGTCCACTATCTAATCTTCCACAATGATAGAACGCAAATTACATTCTGTCCAGAATGTAATCTCCCACACAAATTGAAACTCAATTACACTCTGTCCAGAATGTAATCTCCCCCACAGATTGAACCTCAATTACACTCTGTCCAGAATCTAATCTTCCCCACAGATTGAACCCCAATTACACTCTGTCCAGAATCTAATCTTCCCCACAGAATGAACCTGAATTACCCTCTGACCAGAATCTAATCTTCCCCACAGACTTAACCCCAATTACTCTCTGTCCAGAATCCAATCTTCCCTACAGATTGAACCCCAACTACACTGTGAACAGAATCTAATCTTCCCCACAGATTGAACCCGAATTATACTCTGTTAAGAATCTAATTTCCTCACAGATTGAACCCCAAATAGACTCGTTCCAGAATCTAATCTTCCCCACACATTGATCCCAAATTACACTCGGTCCGGAATCTAACCTTCCCCACAGATTAAACCCGAATAACATTCTGTCCAGAATCTAATCTTCCACAATGATAGAACGCGAGTTACATTCTGTCCAGAATGTAAACTCCCCCACAGGTTGAAACTCAATTACACTCTGTCCAGAATGTAATCTTCCCCACAAATTGAACCCGAATTACACTCTAGCCAGAATCTAATCTTCCCCACAAATTGAACCCGAATTACACTCTGGCCAGAATCTAATCTTCCCCACAGATTTAACCCCAATTACTCTCTGTCCGGAATCCCATCTTCCCTACAGATTGAACCCCAACTACACTCTGTCCAGAATCTAATCTTCCCCCACAGATTAAACCCCAACTACACTCTGTCTGGAATCTATTCTTCCCCATAGATTGAACACCAACTACACTCTGTCCAGAATCGAATCTTCCCCACAGATTGAACCCGAATTGCACTCCGTCCAGAATCTAATCTTCTCCGCAGATTGAACCCGAATTACACTCTGACCAGAATCTAATCTTCCCCACAGACTGAACCCCAATTACACTGTCCAGAATCTAATCTTCCCCAGTGATTGAACCCCCAAATCTAACCTTACCCACAGATTAAAATAGAATTACACTGTGTCCAGAATCTAATCTTCCCCAGTGATTGAACCCCAAAATCTAACCTTACCCACAGATTAAAATAGAATTACACTGTGTCCAGAATCTAATCTTCCCCAAAGACTGAACCACATTTACACTCTGACCAGAATCTAATCTTCCACACAGATTGAACCAAATTTACACTCTGTCCAGAATCTTTTTTTACCCACATTTTGAACTCCAATTACAATCTGCCCAGAAATTGATCTTCCCTAGAGAATGGACCCCAATTACACTCTGTCCGGAAGCTAATCTACCCCACAGATTGAACCCCAACTACACTCTGTCCAGAATCTAATTTCCCCACAGATTGAACCCCAAATACAATCGTTCCAGAATCGAATCTTCCCCACAGATTGAAGGCCAATTACACTCGGTCCGGAATCTAACCTTTACACAGATTAAACCCAAATAACATTCTGTCCAGAATCTAATCTTCTCCACAGATTGAACCCAAATTACGCTCTGCCCGGAATCTAACCTTCCCCACAGATTAAAACCGATTCACATTCTGTCCACTATCTAATCTTCCACAATGATAGAACGCAAATTACATTCTGTCCAGAATGTAATCTCCCACACAAATTGAAACTCAATTACACTCTGTCCAGAATGTAATCTCCCCCACAGATTGAACCTCAATTACACTCTGTCCAGAATCTAATCTTCCCCACAGATTGAACCCCAATTACACTCTGTCCAGAATCTAATCTTCCCCACAGAATGAACCTGAATTACCCTCTGACCAGAATCTAATCTTCCCCACAGACTTAACCCCAATTACTCTCTGTCCAGAATCCAATCTTCCCTACAGATTGAACCCCAACTACACTGTGAACAGAATCTAATCTTCCCCACAGATTGAACCCGAATTATACTCTGTTAAGAATCTAATTTCCTCACAGATTGAACCCCAAATAGACTCGTTCCAGAATCTAATCTTCCCCACACATTGATCCCAAATTACACTCGGTCCGGAATCTAACCTTCCCCACAGATTAAACCCGAATAACATTCTGTCCAGAATCTAATCTTCCACAATGATAGAACGCGAGTTACATTCTGTCCAGAATGTAAACTCCCCCACAGGTTGAAACTCAATTACACTCTGTCCAGAATGTAATCTTCCCCACAAATTGAACCCGAATTACACTCTAGCCAGAATCTAATCTTCCCCACAAATTGAACCCGAATTACACTCTGGCCAGAATCTAATCTTCCCCACAGATTTAACCCCAATTACTCTCTGTCCGGAATCCCATCTTCCCTACAGATTGAACCCCAACTACACTCTGTCCAGAATCTAATCTTCCCCCACAGATTAAACCCCAACTACACTCTGTCTGGAATCTATTCTTCCCCATAGATTGAACACCAACTACACTCTGTCCAGAATCGAATCTTCCCCACAGATTGAACCCGAATTGCACTCCGTCCAGAATCTAATCTTCTCCGCAGATTGAACCCGAATTACACTCTGACCAGAATCTAATCTTCCCCACAGACTGAACCCCAATTACACTGTCCAGAATCTAATCTTCCCCAGTGATTGAACCCCCAAATCTAACCTTACCCACAGATTAAAATAGAATTACACTGTGTCCAGAATCTAATCTTCCCCAGTGATTGAACCCCAAAATCTAACCTTACCCACAGATTAAAATAGAATTACACTGTGTCCAGAATCTAATCTTCCCCAAAGACTGAACCACATTTACACTCTGACCAGAATCTAATCTTCCACACAGATTGAACCAAATTTACACTCTGTCCAGAATCTTTTTTTACCCACAGTTTGAACTCCAATTACAATCTGCCCAGAAATTGATCTTCCCTAGAGAATGGACCCCAATTACACTCTGTCCGGAAGCTAATCTACCCCACAGATTGAACCCCAACTACACTCTGTCCAGAATCTAATTTCCCCACAGATTGAACCCCAAATACAATCGTTCCAGAATCGAATCTTCCCCACAGATTGAAGGCCAATTACACTCGGTCCGGAATCTAACCTTTACACAGATTAAACCCGAATAACATTCTGTCCAGAATCTAATCTTCTCCACAGATTGAACCCAAATTACGCTCTGCCCGGAATCTAACCTTCCCCACAGATTAAACCCGATTCACATTCTGTCCAGAATCTAATCTTCCACAACGATAGAACGCGAATTACATTCTGTCCAGAATGTAATCACCCCCACAAATTGAAACTCAATTACACTCTGACCAGAATCTAATCTTCCACACAGACTTAACCCCAATTACTCTCTGTCCAGATTCAAATCTTCCCTACAGAGTGAACCCCAACTACACTCTGTCCAGAATATAATCTTCCCCACAGACTGAACCCCAATTGCGCTCTGTCCAGGATCTAATTTCCCCAACGATTGAACCACATTTACACTCTGTCCAGAAACTAATCTTCCCCACAGATTTAACCCCAATTACATTATGTCCAGAATCAAATCTTCCCTACAAACTGAACCCCAATTACTCTCTGTCCAGAATCAAATCTTCCCCACAGATTGAACCCCAATTACACTGTGAACAGAATCCAATCTTCCCCACAGATTGAACCAAATTTACACTCTGTCCAGAATCTTTTTTTACCCACAGTTTGAACCCCAATTACAATCTGCCCAGAAATTGATCTTCCCTAGAGAATGGACCCCAAATACACTCTGTCCGGAAGCTAATCTACCCCACAGATTGAACCCCAACTACACTCTGTCCAGAATCTAATTTCCCCACAGATTGAACCCCAAATACAATCGTTCCAGAATCGAATCTTCCCCACAGATTGAAGGCCAATTACACTCGGTCCGGAATCTAACCTTCCACACAGATTAAACCCGAATAACATTCTGTCCAGAATCTAATCTTCCACAATGATAGAACGCGAATTACATTCTGTCCAGAATGTAATCACCCCCACAAATTGAAACTCAATTACACTCTGTCCAGAATCTAATCTTCCCCACAGATTGAACCCCAATTACACGCTGTCCAGAATCTAATCATCCCCACTGATTGAACACCAACCATACTCTGTCCGGAATCTAATCTTACCCAGAGATTGAATCCGAATTACAGTCGTTCCAGAATCTAATCTTCCCCACAGATTGAATCCCAATTACACTCTGTCCAGAATCTAATCTTCCCCACAGACTGAGCCCGAATTACAATCTGTCCAGAATCTAAACTTCCCCAGTGATTGAACCCCAAAATCTAACCTTACCCACAGATTAAATTAGAATTACACTGTGTCCAGAATCTAATCTTCCCCAAAGATTGAACCCCAATTGCGCTCTGTCCAGAATCTAATTTCCCCAAAGATTGAACCACATTTACACTCTGTCCAGAATCTAATCTTCCAAACAGACTTAACCCCAATTACTCTCTGTCCAGATTCCAATCCTCCCTACAGAGTGAACCCCAACTACACTTTGTCCAGAATCTAATCTTCCCCACAGATTGAACCCGAAATACGCTCTGTCCAGGATCGAATTTCCCCAACGATTGAACCACATTTACACTCTGTCCAGAATCTAATCTTCCCCACAGATTTAACCCCAATTACATTATGTCCAGAATGTAATCTTCCCTACAAATTGAACCCCAATTACTCTCTGTCCAGAATCAAATCTTCCCCACAGATTGAACGCCAATTACACTGTGAACAGAATCTAATCTTCCCCACAGATTGAACCCGAATTATACTCTGTTAAGAATCTAATTTCCTCACAGATTGAACCCCAAATAGACTCGTTCCAGAATCTAATCTTCCCCACACATTGATCCCAAATTACACTCGGTCCGGAATCTAACCTTCCCCACAGATTAAACCCGAATAACATTTTGTCCAGAATCTAATCTTCCACAATGATAGAACACGAATTACATTCTGTCCAGAATGTAAACTCCCCCACAGGTTGAAACTCAATTACACTCTGTCCAGAATGCAATCTCCCCACAGATTGAAACTCAATTACACTCTGTCCAGAATCTAATCTTCCCCACAGACTGAACCCCAATTGCGCTCTGTCCAGATTCAAATCTTCCCTACAGAGTGAACCCCAACTACACTCTGTCCAGAATATAATCTTCCCCACAGACTGAACCCCAATTGCGCTCTGTCCAGGATCTAATTTCCCCAACGATTGAACCACATTTACACTCTGTCCAGAAACTAATCTTCCCCACAGATTTAACCCCAATTACATTATGTCCAGAATGTAATCATCCCTACAAACTGAACCCCAATTACTCTCTGTCCAGAATCAAATCTTCCCCACAGATTGAACCCCAATTACACTGTGAACAGAATCCAATCTTCCCCACAGATTGAACCAAATTTACACTCTGTCCAGAATCTTTTTTTACCCACAGTTTGAACCCCAATTACAATCTGCCCAGAAATTGATCTTCCCTAGAGAATGGACCCCAATTACACTCTGTCCGGAAGCTAATCTACCCCACAGATTGAACCCCAACTACACTCTGTCCAGAATCTAATTTCCCCACAGATTGAACCCCAAATACAATCGTTCCAGAATCGAATCTTCCCCACAGATTGAAGGCCAATTACACTCGGTCCGGAATCTAACCTTCCACACAGATTAAACCCGATTCACATTCTGTCCAGAATCTAATCTTCCACAATGATAGAACGCGAATTACATTCTGTCCAGAATGTAATCACCCCCACAAATTGAAACTCAATTATACTCTGTCCAGAATCTAATCTTCCCCACAGACTGAACCCCAATTGCGCTCTGTCCAGGATCTAATTTCCCCAACGATTGAACCACATTTACACTCTGTCCAGAAACTAATCTTCCCCACAGATTTAACCCCAATTACATTATGTCCAGAATGTAATCTTCCCTACAAACTGAACCCCAATTACTCTCTGTCCAGAATCAAATCTTCCCCACAGATTGAACCCCAATTACACTGTGAACAGAATCCAATCTTCCCCACAGATTGAACCAAATTTACACTCTGTCCAGAATCTTTTTTTACCCACAGTTTGAACCCCAATTACAATCTGCCCAGAAATTGATCTTCCCTAGAGAATGGACCCCAAATACACTCTGTCCGGAAGCTAATCTACCCCACAGATTGAACCCCAACTACACTCTGTCCAGAATCTAATTTCCCCACAGATTGAACCCCAAATACAATCGTTCCAGAATCGAATCTTCCCCACAGATTGAAGGCCAATTACACTCGGTCCGGAATCTAACCTTCCACACAGATTAAACCCGAATAACATTCTGTCCAGAATCTAATCTTCCACAATGATAGAACGCGAATTACATTCTGTCCAGAATGTAATCACCCCCACAAATTGAAACTCAATTACACTCTGTCCAGAATCTAATCTTCCCCACAGATTGAACCCCAATTACACGCTGTCCAGAATCTAATCATCCCCACTGATTGAACACCAACCATACTCTGTCCGGAATCTAATCTTACCCAGAGATTGAATCCGAATTACAGTCGTTCCAGAATCTAATCTTCCCCACAGATTGAATCCCAATTACACTCTGTCCAGAATCTAATCTTCCCCACAGACTGAGCCCGAATTACAATCTGTCCAGAATCTAAACTTCCCCAGTGATTGAACCCCAAAATCTAACCTTACCCACAGATTAAATTAGAATTACACTGTGTCCAGAATCTAATCTTCCCCAAAGATTGAACCCCAATTGCGCTCTGTCCAGAATCTAATTTCCCCAAAGATTGAACCACATTTACACTCTGTCCAGAATCTAATCTTCCAAACAGACTTAACCCCAATTACTCTCTGTCCAGATTCCAATCCTCCCTACAGAGTGAACCCCAACTACACTTTGTCCAGAATCTAATCTTCCCCACAGATTGAACCCGAAATACGCTCTGTCCAGGATCGAATTTCCCCAACGATTGAACCACATTTACACTCTGTCCAGAATCTAATCTTCCCCACAGATTTAACCCCAATTACATTATGTCCAGAATGTAATCTTCCCTACAAATTGA
Organism: Hypanus sabinus; assembly: GCF_030144855.1. Taxonomy (NCBI): domain Eukaryota; kingdom Metazoa; phylum Chordata; class Chondrichthyes; order Myliobatiformes; family Dasyatidae; genus Hypanus; species Hypanus sabinus. The sequence goes on along the minus strand of NC_082707.1, from coordinate 42,301,337 downwards.
ACCCCAATTACTCTCTGTCCAGAATCAAATCTTCCCCACAGATTGAACGCCAATTACACTGTGAACAGAATCTAATCTTCCCCACAGATTGAACCCGAATTATACTCTGTTAAGAATCTAATTTCCTCACAGATTGAACCCCAAATAGACTCGTTCCAGAATCTAATCTTCCCCACACATTGATCCCAAATTACACTCGGTCCGGAATCTAACCTTCCCCACAGATTAAACCCGAATAACATTTTGTCCAGAATCTAATCTTCCACAATGATAGAACACGAATTACATTCTGTCCAGAATGTAAACTCCCCCACAGGTTGAAACTCAATTACACTCTGTCCAGAATGCAATCTCCCCACAGATTGAAACTCAATTACACTCTGTCCAGAATCTAATCTTCCCCACAGACTGAACCCCAATTGCGCTCTGTCCAGATTCAAATCTTCCCTACAGAGTGAACCCCAACTACACTCTGTCCAGAATATAATCTTCCCCACAGACTGAACCCCAATTGCGCTCTGTCCAGGATCTAATTTCCCCAACGATTGAACCACATTTACACTCTGTCCAGAAACTAATCTTCCCCACAGATTTAACCCCAATTACATTATGTCCAGAATGTAATCTTCCCTACAAACTGAACCCCAATTACTCTCTGTCCAGAATCAAATCTTCCCCACAGATTGAACCCCAATTACACTGTGAACAGAATCCAATCTTCCCCACAGATTGAACCAAATTTACACTCTGTCCAGAATCTTTTTTTACCCACAGTTTGAACCCCAATTACAATCTGCCCAGAAATTGATCTTCCCTAGAGAATGGACCCCAAATACACTCTGTCCGGAAGCTAATCTACCCCACAGATTGAACCCCAACTACACTCTGTCCAGAATCTAATTTCCCCACAGATTGAACCCCAAATACAATCGTTCCAGAATCGAATCTTCCCCACAGATTGAAGGCCAATTACACTCGGTCCGGAATCTAACCTTCCACACAGATTAAACCCGAATAACATTCTGTCCAGAATCTAATCTTCTCCACAGATTGAACCCAAATTACGCTCTGCCCGGAATCTAACCTTCCCCACAGATTAAACCCGATTCACATTCTGTCCAGAATCTAATCTTCCACAATGATAGAACGCGAATTACATTCTGTCCAGAATGTAATCACCCCCACAAATTGAAACTCAATTACACTCTGTCCAGAATCTAATCTTCCCCACAGATTGAACCCCAATTACACGCTGTCCAGAATCTAATCTTCCCCACAGACTGAGCCCGAATTACAATCTGTCCAGAATCTAAACTTCCCCAGTGATTAAACCCCAAAATCTAACCTTACCCACAGATTAAATTAGAATTACACTGTGTCCAGAATCTAATCTTCCCCAAAGATTGAACCCCAATTGCGCTCTGTCCAGAATCTAATTTCCCCAAAGATTGAACCACATTTACACTCTGTCCAGAATCTAATCTTCCAAACAGACTTAACCCCAATTACTCTCTGTCCAGATTCCAATCCTCCCTACAGAGTGAACCCCAACTACACTTTGTCCAGAATCTAATCTTCCCCACAGATTTAACCCGAAATACGCTCTGTCCAGGATCGAATTTCCCCAACGATTGAACCACATTTACACTCTGTCCAGAATCTAATCTTCCCCACAGATTTAACCCCAATTACATTATGTCCAGAATGTAATCTTCCCTACAAATTGAACCCCAATTACTCTCTGTCCAGAATCAAATCTTCCCCACAGATTGAACCCCAATTACACTGTGAACAGAATCTAATCTTCCCCACAGATTGAACCCGAATTATACTCTGTTAAGAATCTAATTTCCTCACAGATTGAACCCCAAATAGACTCGTTCCAGAATCTAATCTTCCCCACACATTGATCCCAAATTACACTCGGTCCGGAATCTAACCTTCCCCACAGATTAAACCCGAATAACATTTTGTCCAGAATCTAATCTTCCACAATGATAGAACTCGAATTACATTCTGTCCAGAATATAAACTCCCCCACAGGTTGAAACTCAATTACACTCTGTCCAGAATCTAATCTTCCCCACAAATTGAACCCGAATTACACTCTGGCCAGAATCTAATCTTCCCCACAGATTTAACCCCAATTACTCTCTGTCCGGAATCCCATCTTCCCTACAGATTGAACCCCAACTACACTCTGTCCAGAATCTAATCTTCCCCCACAGATTAAACCCCAACTACACTCTGTCTGGAATCTATTCTTCCCCATAGATTGAACACCAACTACACTCTGTCCAGAATCGAATCTTCCCCACAGATTGAACCCGAATTGCACTCAGTCCAGAATCTAATCTTCTCCACAGATTGAACCCGAATTACACTCTGACCAGAATCTAATCTTCCCCACAGACTGAACCCCAATTACACTGTCCAGAATCTAATCTTCCCCAGTGATTGAACCCCCAAATCTAACCTTACCCACAGGTTAAAATAGAATTACACTGTGTCCAGAATCTAATCTTCCCTACAGATTGAACCCCAATTACACGCTGTCCAGAATCTAATCATCCCCACTGATTGAACACCAACCATATTCTGTCCGGAATCTAATCTTACCCAGAGATTGAATCCGAATTACAGTCGTTCCAGAATCTAATCTTCCCCACAGATTGAGTCCCAATTACACTCTGTCCAGAATCTAATCTTCCCCACAGACTGAGCCCGAATTACAATCTGTCCAGAATCTAAACTTCCCCAGTGATTGAACCCCAAAATCTAACCTTACCCACAGATTAAATTAGAATTACACTGTGTCCAGAATCTAATCTTCCCCAAAGATTGAACCCCAATTGCGCTCTGTCCAGAATCTAATTTCCCCAAAGATTGAACCACATTTACACTCTGTCCAGAATCTAATCTTCCAAACAGACTTAACCCCAATTACTCTCTGTCCAGATTCCAATCCTCCCTACAGAGTGAACCCCAACTACACTTTGTCCAGAATCTAATCTTCCCCACAGATTTAACCCGAAATACGCTCTGTCCAGGATCGAATTTCCCCAACGATTGAACCACATTTACACTCTGTCCAGAATCTAATCTTCCCCACAGATTTAACCCCAATTACATTATGTCCAGAATGTAATCTTCCCTACAAATTGAACCCCAATTACTCTCTGTCCAGAATCAAATCTTCCCCACAGATTGAACGCCAATTACACTGTGAACAGAATCTAATCTTCCCCACAGATTGAACCCGAATTATACTCTGTTAAGAATCTAATTTCCTCACAGATTGAACCCCAAATAGACTCGTTCCAGAATCTAATCTTCCCCACACATTGATCCCAAATTACACTCGGTCCGGAATCTAACCTTCCCCACAGATTAAACCCGAATAACATTTTGTCCAGAATCTAATCTTCCACAATGATAGAACACGAATTACATTCTGTCCAGAATGTAAACTCCCCCACAGGTTGAAACTCAATTACACTCTGTCCAGAATGCAATCTCCCCACAGATTGAAACTCAATTACACTCTGTCCAGAATCTAATCTTCCCCACAGACTGAACCCCAATTGCGCTCTGTCCAGATTCAAATCTTCCCTACAGAGTGAACCCCAACTACACTCTGTCCAGAATATAATCTTCCCCACAGACTGAACCCCAATTGCGCTCTGTCCAGGATCTAATTTCCCCAACGATTGAACCACATTTACACTCTGTCCAGAAACTAATCTTCCCCACAGATTTAACCCCAATTACATTATGTCCAGAATGTAATCTTCCCTACAAACTGAACCCCAATTACTCTGTCCAGAATCAAATCTTCCCCACAGATTGAACCCCAATTACACTGTGAACAGAATCCAATCTTCCCCACAGATTGAACCAAATTTACACTCTGTCCAGAATCTTTTTTTACCCACAGTTTGAACCCCAATTACAATCTGCCCAGAAATTGATCTTCCCTAGAGAATGGACCCCAATTACACTCTGTCCGGAAGCTAATCTACCCCACAGATTGAACCCCAACTACACTCTGTCCAGAATCTAATTTCCCCACAGATTGAACCCCAAATACAATCGTTCCAGAATCGAATCTTCCCCACAGATTGAAGGCCAATTACACTCGGTCCGGAATCTAACCTTCCACACAGATTAAACCCGAATAACATTCTGTCCAGAATCTAATCTTCTCCACAGATTGAACCCAAATTACGCTCTGCCCGGAATCTAACCTTCCCCACAGATTAAACCCGATTCACATTCTGTCCAGAATCTCATCTTCCACAATGATAGAACGCGAATTACATTCTGTCCAGAATGTAATCACCCCCACAAATTGAAACTCAATTACACTCTGTCCAGAATCTAATCTTCCCCACAGATTGAACCCCAATTACACGCTGTCCAGAATCTAATCATCCCCACTGATTGAACACCATCCATACTCTGTCAGGAATCTAATCTTACCCAGAGATTGAATCCGAATTACAGTCGTTCCAGAATCTAATCTTCCCCACAGATTGAATCCCAATTACACTCTGTCCAGAATCTAATCTTCCCCACAGACTGAGCCCGAATTACAATCTGTCCAGAATCTAAACTTCCCCAGTGATTAAACCCCAAAATCTAACCTTACCCACAGATTAAATTAGAATTACACTGTGTCCAGAATCTAATCTTCCCCAAAGATTGAACCCCAATTGCGCTCTGTCCAGAATCTAATTTCCCCAAAGATTGAACCACATTTACACTCTGTCCAGAATCTAATCTTCCAAACAGACTTAACCCCAATTACTCTCTGTCCAGATTCCAATCCTCCCTACAGAGTGAACCCCAACTACACTTTGTCCAGAATCTAATCTTCCCCACAGATTTAACCCGAAATACGCTCTGTCCAGGATCGAATTTCCCCAACGATTGAACCACATTTACACTCTGTCCAGAATCTAATCTTCCCCACAGATTTAACCCCAATTACATTATGTCCAGAATGTAATCTTCCCTACAAATTGAACCCCAATTACTCTCTGTCCAGAATCAAATCTTCCCCACAGATTGAACCCCAATTACACTGTGAACAGAATCTAATCTTCCCCACAGATTGAACCCGAATTATACTCTGTTAAGAATCTAATTTCCTCACAGATTGAACCCCAAATAGACTCGTTCCAGAATCTAATCTTCCCCACACATTGATCCCAAATTACACTCGGTCCGGAATCTAACCTTCCCCACAGATTAAACCCGAATAACATTTTGTCCAGAATCTAATCTTCCACAATGATAGAACGCGAATTACATTCTGTCCAGAATGTAAACTCCCCCACAGGTTGAAACTCAATTACACTCTGTCCAGAATCTAATCTTCCCCACAAATTGAACCCGAATTACACTCTGGCCAGAATCTAATCTTCCCCACAGATTTAAACCCAATTACTCTCTGTCCGGAATCCCATCTTCCCTACAGATTGAACCCCAACTACACTCTGTCCAGAATCTAATCTTCCCCCACAGATTAAACCCCAACTACACTCTGTCTGGAATCTATTCTTCCCCATAGATTGAACACCAACTACACTCTGTCCAGAATCGAATCTTCCCCACAGATTGAACCCGAATTGCACTCAGTCCAGAATCTAATCTTCTCCACAGATTGAACCCGAATTACACTCTGACCAGAATCTAATCTTCCCCACAGACTGAACCCCAATTACACTGTCCAGAATCTAATCTTCCCCAGTGATTGAACCCCCAAATCTAACCTTACCCACAGATTAAAATAGAATTACACTGTGTCCAGAATCTAATCTTCCCTACAGATTGAACCCCAATTACACGCTGTCCAGAATCTAATCATCCCCACTGATTGAACACCAACCATATTCTGTCCGGAATCTAATCTTACCCAGAGATTGAATCCGAATTACAGTCGTTCCAGAATCTAATCTTCCCCACAGATTGAGTCCCAATTACACTCTGTCCAGAATTTAATCTTCCCCACAGACTGAGCCCGAATTACAATCTGTCCAGAATCTAAACTTCCCCAGTGATTGAACCCCAAAATCTAACCTTACCCACAGATTAAATTAGAATTACACTGTGTCCAGAATCTAATCTTCCCCAAAGATTGAACCCCAATTGCGCTCTGTCCAGAATCTAATTTCCCCAAAGATTGAACCACATTTACACTCTGTCCAGAATCTAATCTTCCAAACAGACTTAACCCCAATTACTCTCTGTCCAGATTCCAATCCTCCCTACAGAGTGAACCCCAACTACACTTTGTCCAGAATCTAATCTTCCCCACAGATTTAACCCGAAATACGCTCTGTCCAGGATCGAATTTCCCCAACGATTGAACCACATTTACACTCTGTCCAGAATCTAATCTTCCCCACAGATTTAACCCCAATTACATTATGTCCAGAATGTAATCTTCCCTACAAATTGAACCCCAATTACTCTCTGTCCAGAATCAAATCTTCCCCACAGATTGAACCCCAATTACACTGTGAACAGAATCTAATCTTCCCCACAGATTGAACCCGAATTATACTCTGTTAAGAATCTAATTTCCTCACAGATTGAACCCCAAATAGACTCGTTCCAGAATCTAATCTTCCCCACACATTGATCCCAAATTACACTCGGTCCGGAATCTAACCTTCCCCACAGATTAAACCCGAATAACATTTTGTCCAGAATCTAATCTTCCACAATGATAGAACGCGAATTACATTCTGTCCAGAATGTAAACTCCCCCACAGGTTGAAACTCAATTACACTCTGTCCAGAATGTAATCTCCCCACAGATTGAAACTCAATTACACTCTGTCCAGAATCTAATCTTCCCCACAAATTGAACCCGAATTACACTCTGGCCAGAATCTAATCTTCCCCACAGATTTAACCCCAATTACTCTCTGTCCGGAATCCCATCTTCCCTACAGATTGAACCCCAACTACACTCTGTCCAGAATCTAATCTTCCCCCACAGATTAAACCCCAACTACACTCTGTCTGGAATCTATTCTTCCCCATAGATTGAACACCAACTACACTCTGTCCAGAATCGAATCTTCCCCACAGATTGAACCCGAATTGCACTCCGTCCAGAATCTAATCTTCTCCGCAGATTGAACCCGAATTACACTCTGACCAGAATCTAATCTTCCCCACAGACTGAACCCCAATTACACTGTCCAGAATCTAATCTTCCCCAGTGATTGAACCCCCAAATCTAACCTTACCCACAGATTAAAATAGAATTACACTGTGTCCAGAATCTAATCTTCCCCAGAGATTGAATCCGAATTACAGTTGTTCCAGAATCTAATCTTCCCCACAGATTGAATCCCAATTACACTCTGTCCGGAATCCCATCTTCCCTACAGATTGAACCCCAACTACACTCTGTCCAGAATCTAATTTCTCCACAGATTGAACCACATTTACCCTCTGTCCAGAATCTAATTTTCCCCACAGATTTAACCCCAATTACAATCTGTCCAGAATGTAATCTTCCCTACTGATTGAACCCCAATTACTCTCTGACCAGTATCTAATCTTTCCCACAGATGGAACACCAATTACACTGTGAACAGAATCTAATCTTCCCCACAGATTGAACCCGAATTATACTCTGTTAAGAATCTAATTTCCTCACAGATTGAACCCCAAATAGACTCGTTCCAGAATCTAATCTTCCCCACACATTGATCCCAAATTACACTCGGTCCGGAATCTAACCTTCCCCACAGATTAAACCCGAATAACATTTTGTCCAGAATCTAATCTTCCACAATGATAGAACGCGAATTACATTCTGTCCAGAATGTAAACTCCCCCACAGGTTGAAACTCAATTACACTCTGTCCAGAATGTAATCTCCCCACAGATTGAAACTCAATTACACTCTGTCCAGAATCTAATCTTCCCCACAAATTGAACCCGAATTACACTCTGGCCAGAATCTAATCTTCCCCACAGATTTAAACCCAATTACTCTCTGTCCGGAATACCATCTCCCCTACAGATTGAACCCCAACTACACTCTGTCCAGAATCTAATCTTCCCCCACAGATTAAACCCCAACTACACTCTGTCTGGAATCTATTCTTCCCCATAGATTGAACACCAACTACACTCTGTCCAGAATCGAATCTTCCCCACAGATTGAACCCGAATTGCACTCCGTCCAGAATCTAATCTTCTCCGCAGATTGAACCCGAATTACACTCTGACCAGAATCTAATCTTCCACACAGACTTAACCCCAATTACTCTCTGTCCAGATTCAAATCTTCTCTACAGAGTGAACCCCAACTACACTCTGTCCAGAATATAATCTTCCCCACAGACTGAACCCCAATTGCGCTCTGTCCAGGATCTAATTTCCCCAACGATTGAACCACATTTACACTCTGTCCAGAAACTAATCTTCCCCACAGATTTAACCCCAATTACATTATGTCCAGAATGTAATCTTCCCTACAAACTGAACCCCAATTACTCTCTGTCCAGAATCAAATCTTCCCCACAGATTGAACCCCAATTACACTGTGAACAGAATCCAATCTTCCCCACAGATTGAACCAAATTTACACTCTGTCCAGAATCTTGTTTTACCCACAGTTTGAACCCCAATTACAATCTGCCCAGAATTTGATCTTCCCTAGAGAATGGACCCCAATTACACTCTGTCCGGAAGCTAATCTACCCCACAGATTGAACCCCAACTGCACTCTGTCCAGAATCTAATTTCCCCACAGATTGAACCCCAAATACAATCGTTCCAGAATCGAATCTTTCCCACAGATTGAAGGCCAATTACACTCGGTCCGGAAACTAACCTTCCACACAGATTAAACCCGAATAACATTCTGTCCAGAATCTAATCTTCCCCACAGATTGAACCCAAATTACGCTCTGCCCGGAATCTAAACTTCCCCACAGATTAAACCCGATTCACATTCTGTCCAGAATCTAATCTTCCACAATGATAGAACGTGAATTACATTCTGTCCAGAATGTAATCACCCCCACAAATTGAAACTCAATTACACTCTGTCCAGAATCTAATCTTCCCCACAGATTGAACCCCAATTACACGCTGTCCAGAATCTAATCATCCCCACTGATTGAACACCAACCATACTCTGTCCGGAATCTAATCTTACCCAGAGATTGAATCCGAATTACAGTTGTTCCAGAATCGAATCTTCCCCACAGATTGAATCCCAATTACACTCTATCCAGAATCTAATCTTCCCCACAGATTTAACCCCAATTACATTATGTCCAGAATGTAATCTTCCCTACAAATTGAACCCCAATTACTCTCTGTCCAGAATCAAATCTTCCCCACAGATTGAACCCCAATTACACTGTGAACAGAATCTAATCTTCCCCACAGATTGAACCCGAATTATACTCTGTTAAGAATCTAATTTCCTCACAGATTGAACCCCAAATAGACTCGTTCCAGAATCTAATCTTCCCCACACATTGATCCCAAATTACACTCGGTCCGGAATCTAACCTTCCCCACAGATTAAACCCGAATAACATTTTGTCCAGAATCTAATCTTCCACAATGATAGAACGCGAATTACATTCTGTCCAGAATGTAAACTCCCCCACAGGTTGAAACTCAATTACACTCTGTCCAGAATGTAATCTCCCCACAGATTGAAACTCAATTACACTCTGTCCAGAATCTAATCTTCCCCACAAATTGAACCCGAATTACACTCTGGCCAGAATCTAATCTTCCCCACAGATTTAACCCCAATTACTCTCTGTCCGAATCCCATCTTCCCTACAGATTGAACCCCAACTACACTCTGTCCAGAATCTAATCTTCCCCCACAGATTAAACCCCAACTACACTCTGTCTGGAATCTATTCTTCCCATAGATTGAACACCAACTACACTCTGTCCAGAATCGAATCTTCCCCACAGATTGAACCCGAATTGCACTCCGTCCAGAATCTAATCTTCTCCGCAGATTGAACCCGAATTACACTCTGACCAGAATCTAATCTTCCCCACAGACTGAACCCCAATTACACTGTCCAGAATCTAATCTTCCCCAGTGATTGAACCCCCAAATCTAACCTTACCCACAGATTAAAATAGAATTACACTGTGTCCAGAATCTAATCTTCCCCAGAGATTGAATCCGAATTACAGTTGTTCCAGAATCTAATCTTCCCCACAGATTGAATCCCAATTACACTCTGTCCGGAATCCCATCTTCCCTACAGATTGAACCCCAACTACACTCTGTCCAGAATCTAATTTCTCCACAGATTGAACCACATTTACCCTCTGTCCAGAATCTAATTTTCCCCACAGATTTAACCCCAATTACAATCTGTCCAGAATGTAATCTTCCCTACTGATTGAACCCCAATTACTCTCTGACCAGTATCTAATCTTTCCCACAGATGGAACACCAATTACACTGTGAACAGAATCTAATCTTCCCCACAGATTGAACCCGAATTATACTCTGTTAAGAATCTAATTTCCTCACAGATTGAACCCCAAATAGACTCGTTCCAGAATCTAATCTTCCCCACACATTGATCCCAAATTACACTCGGTCCGGAATCTAACCTTCCCCACAGATTAAACCCGAATAACATTTTGTCCAGAATCTAATCTTCCACAATGATAGAACGCGAATTACATTCTGTCCAGAATGTAAACTCCCCCACAGGTTGAAACTCAATTACACTCTGTCCAGAATGTAATCTCCCCACAGATTGAAACTCAATTACACTCTGTCCAGAATCTAATCTTCCCCACAAATTGAACCCGAATTACACTCTGGCCAGAATCTAATCTTCCCCACAGATTTAACCCCAATTACTCTCTGTCCGGAATCCCATCTTCCCTACAGATTGAACCCCAACTACACTCTGTCCAGAATCTAATCTTCCCCCACAGATTAAACCCCAACTACACTCTGTCTGGAATCTATTCTTCCCCATAGATTGAACACCAACTACACTCTGTCCAGAATCGAATCTTCCCCACAGATTGAACCCGAATTGCACTCCGTCCAGAATCTAATCTTCTCCGCAGATTGAACCCGAATTACACTCTGACCAGAATCTAATCTTCCCCACAGACTGAACCCCAATTACACTGTCCAGAATCTAATCTTCCCCAGTGATTGAACCCCCAAATCTAACCTTACCCACAGATTAAAATAGAATTACACTGTGTCCAGAATCTAATCTTCCCAGAGATTGAATCCGAATTACAGTTGTTCCAGAATCTAATCTTCCCCACAGATTGAATCCCAATTACACTCTGTCCGGAATCCCATCTTCCCTACAGATTGAACCCCAACTACACTCTGTCCAGAATCTAATTTCTCCACAGATTGAACCACATTTACCCTCTGTCCAGAATCTAATTTTCCCCACAGATTTAACCCCAATTACAATCTGTCCAGAATGTAATCTTCCCTACTGATTGAACCCCAATTACTCTCTGACCAGTATCTAATCTTTCCCACAGATGGAACACCAATTACACTGTGAACAGAATCTAATCTTCCCCACAGATTGAACCCGAATTATACTCTGTTAAGAATCTAATTTCCTCACAGATTGAACCCCAAATAGACTCGTTCCAGAATCTAATCTTCCCCACACATTGATCCCAAATTACACTCGGTCCGGAATCTAACCTTCCCCACAGATTAAACCCGAATAACATTTTGTCCAGAATCTAATCTTCCACAATGATAGAACGCGAATTACATTCTGTCCAGAATGTAAACTCCCCCACAGGTTGAAACTCAATTACACTCTGTCCAGAATGTAATCTCCCCACAGATTGAAACTCAATTACACTCTGTCCAGAATCTAATCTTCCCCACAAATTGAACCCGAATTACACTCTGGCCAGAATCTAATCTTCCCCACAGATTTAAACCCAATTACTCTCTGTCCGGAATCCCATCTCCCCTACAGATTGAACACCAACTACACTCTGTCCAGAATCGAATCTTCCCCACAGATTGAACCCGAATTGCACTCCGTCCAGAATCTAATCTTCTCCGCAGATTGAACCCGAATTACACTCTGACCAGAATCTAATCTTCCACACAGACTTAACCCCAATTACTCTCTGTCCAGATTCAAATCTTCTCTACAGAGTGAACCCCAACTACACTCTGTCCAGAATATAATCTTCCCCACAGACTGAACCCCAATTGCGCTCTGTCCAGGATCTAATTTCCCCAACGATTGAACCACATTTACACTCCGTCCAGAAACTAATCTTCCCCACAGATTTAACCCCAATTACATTATGTCCAGATGTAATCTTCCCTACAAACTGAACCCCAATTACTCTCTGTCCAGAATCAAATCTTCCCCACAGATTGAACCCCAATTACACTGTGAACAGAATCCAATCTTCCCCACAGATTGAACCAAATTTACACTCTGTCCAGAATCTTGTTTTACCCACAGTTTGAACCCCAATTACAATCTGCCCAGAAATTGATCTTCCCTAGAGAATGGACCCCAATTACACTCTGTCCGGAAGCTAATCTACCCCACAGATTGAACCCCAACTACACTCTGTCCAGAATCTAATTTCCCCACAGATTGAACCCCAAATACAATCGTTCCAGAATCGAATCTTTCCCACAGATTGAAGGCCAATTACACTCGGTCCGGAAACTAACCTTCCACACAGATTAAACCCGAATAACATTCTGTCCAGAATCTAATCTTCCCCACAGATTGAACCCAAATTACGCTCTGCCCGGAATCTAAACTTCCCCACAGATTAAACCCGATTCACATTCTGTCCAGAATCTAATCTTCCACAATGATAGAACGTGAATTACATTCTGTCCAGAATGTAATCACCCCCACAAATTGAAACTCAATTACACTCTGTCCAGAATCTAATCTTCCCCACAGATTGAACCCCAATTACACGCTGTCCAGAATCTAATCATCCCCACTGATTGAACACCAACCATACTCTGTCCGGAATCTAATCTTACCCAGAGATTGAATCCGAATTACAGTTGTTCCAGAATCTAATCTTCCCCACAGATTGAATCCCAATTACACTCTGTCCGGAATCCCATCTTCCCTACAGATTGAACCCCAACTACACTCTGTCCAGAATCTAATTTCTCCACAGATTGAACCACATTTACCCTCTGTCCAGAATCTAATTTTCCCCACAGATTTAACCCCAATTACAATCTGTCCAGAATGTAATCTTCCCTACTGATTGAACCCCAATTACTCTCTGACCAGTATCTAATCTTTCCCACAGATGGAACACCAATTACACTGTGAACAGAATCTAATCTTCCCCACAGATTGAACCCGAATTATACTCTGTTAAGAATCTAATTTCCTCACAGATTGAACCCCAAATAGACTCGTTCCAGAATCTAATCTTCCCCACACATTGATCCCAAATTACACTCGGTCCGGAATCTAACCTTCCCCACAGATTAAACCCGAATAACATTTTGTCCAGAATCTAATCTTCCACAATGATAGAACGCGAATTACATTCTGTCCAGAATGTAAACTCCCCCACAGGTTGAAACTCAATTACACTCTGTCCAGAATGTAATCTCCCCACAGATTGAAACTCAATTACACTCTGTCCAGAATCTAATCTTCCCCACAAATTGAACCCGAATTACACTCTGGCCAGAATCTAATCTTCCCCACAGATTTAACCCCAATTACTCTCTGTCCGGAATCCCATCTTCCCTACAGATTGAACCCCAACTACACTCTGTCCAGAATCTAATCTTCCCCCACAGATTAAACCCCAACTACACTCTGTCTGGAATCTATTCTTCCCCATAGATTGAACACCAACTACACTCTGTCCAGAATCGAATCTTCCCCACAGATTGAACCCGAATTGCACTCCGTCCAGAATCTAATCTTCTCCGCAGATTGAACCCGAATTACACTCTGACCAGAATCTAATCTTCCCCACAGACTGAACCCCAATTACACTGTCCAGAATCTAATCTTCCCCAGTGATTGAACCCCCAAATCTAACCTTACCCACAGATTAAAATAGAATTACACTGTGTCCAGAATCTAATCTTCCCCAGAGATTGAATCCGAATTACAGTTGTTCCAGAATCTAATCTTCCCCACAGATTGAATCCCAATTACACTCTGTCCGGAATCCCATCTTCCCTACAGATTGAACCCCAACTACACTCTGTCCAGAATCTAATTTCTCCACAGATTGAACCACATTTACCCTCTGTCCAGAATCTAATTTTCCCCACAGATTTAACCCCAATTACAATCTGTCCAGAATGTAATCTTCCCTACTGATTGAACCCCAATTACTCTCTGACCAGTATCTAATCTTTCCCACAGATGGAACACCAATTACACTGTGAACAGAATCTAATCTTCCCCACAGATTGAACCCGAATTATACTCTGTTAAGAATCTAATTTCCTCACAGATTGAACCCCAAATAGACTCGTTCCAGAATCTAATCTTCCCCACACATTGATCCCAAATTACACTCGGTCCGGAATCTAACCTTCCCCACAGATTAAACCCGAATAACATTTTGTCCAGAATCTAATCTTCCACAATGATAGAACGCGAATTACATTCTGTCCAGAATGTAAACTCCCCCACAGGTTGAAACTCAATTACACTCTGTCCAGAATGTAATCTCCCCACAGATTGAAACTCAATTACACTCTGTCCAGAATCTAATCTTCCCCACAAATTGAACCCGAATTACACTCTGGCCAGAATCTAATCTTCCCCACAGATTTAAACCCAATTACTCTCTGTCCGGAATCCCATCTCCCCTACAGATTGAACACCAACTACACTCTGTCCAGAATCGAATCTTCCCCACAGATTGAACCCGAATTGCACTCCGTCCAGAATCTAATCTTCTCCGCAGATTGAACCCGAATTACACTCTGACCAGAATCTAATCTTCCACACAGACTTAACCCCAATTACTCTCTGTCCAGATTCAAATCTTCTCTACAGAGTGAACCCCAACTACACTCTGTCCAGAATATAATCTTCCCCACAGACTGAACCCCAATTGCGCTCTGTCCAGGATCTAATTTCCCCAACGATTGAACCACATTTACACTCCGTCCAGAAACTAATCTTCCCCACAGATTTAACCCCAATTACATTATGTCCAGAATGTAATCTTCCCTACAAACTGAACCCCAATTACTCTCTGTCCAGAATCAAATCTTCCCCACAGATTGAACCCCAATTACACTGTGAACAGAATCCAATCTTCCCCACAGATTGAACCAAATTTACACTCTGTCCAGAATCTTGTTTTACCCACAGTTTGAACCCCAATTACAATCTGCCCAGAAATTGATCTTCCCTAGAGAATGGACCCCAATTACACTCTGTCCGGAAGCTAATCTACCCCACAGATTGAACCCCAACTACACTCTGTCCAGAATCTAATTTCCCCACAGATTGAACCCCAAATACAATCGTTCCAGAATCGAATCTTTCCCACAGATTGAAGGCCAATTACACTCGGTCCGGAAACTAACCTTCCACACAGATTAAACCCGAATAACATTCTGTCCAGAATCTAATCTTCCCCACAGATTGAACCCAAATTACGCTCTGCCCGGAATCTAAACTTCCCCACAGATTAAACCCGATTCACATTCTGTCCAGAATCTAATCTTCCACAATGATAGAACGTGAATTACATTCTGTCCAGAATGTAATCACCCCCACAAATTGAAACTCAATTACACTCTGTCCAGAATCTAATCTTCCCCACAGATTGAACCCCAATTACACGCTGTCCAGAATCTAATCATCCCCACTGATTGAACACCAACCATACTCTGTCCGGAATCTAATCTTACCCAGAGATTGAATCCGAATTACAGTTGTTCCAGAATCGAATCTTCCCCACAGATTGAATCCCAATTACACTCTGTCCAGAATCTAATCTTCCCCACAGACTGAGCCCGAATTACAATCTGTCCAGAATCTAAACTTCTCCAGTGATTGAACCCCAAAATCTAACCTTACCCACAGATTAAATTAGAATTACACTGTGTCCAGAATCTAATCTTCCCCAAAGATTGAACCCCAATTGCGCTCTGTCCAGAATATAATTTCCCCAAAGATTGAACCACATTTACACTCTGTCCAGAATCTAATCTTCCAAACAGACTAAACCCCAATTACTCTCTGTCCAGATTCCAATCTACACCTACAGAGTGAACCCCAACAACACTTTGTCCAGAATCTAATCTTCCCCACAGATTGAACCCGAATTATACTCTGTTAAGAATCTAATTTCCTCACAGATTGAACCCCAAATAGACTCGTTCCAGAATCTAATCTTCCCCACACATTGATCCCAAATTACACTCGGTCCGGAATCTAACCTTCCCCACAGATTAAACCCGAATAACATTTTGTCCAGAATCTAATCTTCCACAATGATAGAACGCGAATTACATTCTGTCCAGAATGTAAACTCCCCCACAGGTTGAAACTCAATTACACTCTGTCCAGAATGTAATCTCCCCACAGATTGAAACTCAATTACACTCTGTCCAGAATCTAATCTTCCCCACAAATTGAACCCGAATTACACTCTGGCCAGAATCTAATCTTCCCCACAGATTTAACCCCAATTACTCTCTGTCCGGAATCCCATCTTCCCTACAGATTGAACCCCAACTACACTCTGTCCAGAATCTAATCTTCCCCCACAGATTAAACCCCAACTACACTCTGTCTGGAATCTATTCTTCCCCATAGATTGAACACCAACTACACTCTGTCCAGAATCGAATCTTCCCCACAGATTGAACCCGAATTGCACTCCGTCCAGAATCTAATCTTCTCCGCAGATTGAACCCGAATTACACTCTGACCAGAATCTAATCTTCCCCACAGACTGAACCCCAATTACACTGTCCAGAATCTAATCTTCCCCAGTGATTGAACCCCCAAATCTAACCTTACCCACAGATTAAAATAGAATTACACTGTGTCCAGAATCTAATTTTCCCCACAGATTTAACCCCAATTACAATCTGTCCAGAATGTAATCTTCCCTACTGATTGAACCCCAATTACTCTCTGACCAGTATCTAATCTTTCCCACAGATGGAACACCAATTACACTGTGAACAGAATCTAATCTTCCCCACAGATTGAACCCGAATTATACTCTGTTAAGAATCTAATTTCCTCACAGATTGAACCCCAAATAGACTCGTTCCAGAATCTAATCTTCCCCACACATTGATCCCAAATTACACTCGGTCCGGAATCTAACCTTCCCCACAGATTAAACCCGAATAACATTTTGTCCAGAATCTAATCTTCCACAATGATAGAACGCGAATTACATTCTGTCCAGAATGTAAACTCCCCCACAGGTTGAAACTCAATTACACTCTGTCCAGAATGTAATCTCCCCACAGATTGAAACTCAATTACACTCTGTCCAGAATCTAATCTTCCCCACAAATTGAACCCGAATTACACTCTGGCCAGAATCTAATCTTCCCCACAGATTTAAACCCAATTACTCTCTGTCCGGAATCCCATCTCCCCTACAGATTGAACACCAACTACACTCTGTCCAGAATCGAATCTTCCCCACAGATTGAACCCGAATTGCACTCCGTCCAGAATCTAATCTTCTCCGCAGATTGAACCCGAATTACACTCTGACCAGAATCTAATCTTCCACACAGACTTAACCCCAATTACTCTCTGTCCAGATTCAAATCTTCTCTACAGAGTGAACCCCAACTACACTCTGTCCAGAATATAATCTTCCCCACAGACTGAACCCCAATTGCGCTCTGTCCAGGATCTAATTTCCCCAACGATTGAACCACATTTACACTCCGTCCAGAAACTAATCTTCCCCACAGATTTAACCCCAATTACATTATGTCCAGAATGTAATCTTCCCTACAAACTGAACCCCAATTACTCTCTGTCCAGAATCAAATCTTCCCCACAGATTGAACCCCAATTACACTGTGAACAGAATCCAATCTTCCCCACAGATTGAACCAAATTTACACTCTGTCCAGAATCTTGTTTTACCCACAGTTTGAACCCCAATTACAATCTGCCCAGAAATTGATCTTCCCTAGAGAATGGACCCCAATTACACTCTGTCCGGAAGCTAATCTACCCCACAGATTGAACCCCAACTACACTCTGTCCAGAATCTAATTTCCCCACAGATTGAACCCCAAATACAATCGTTCCAGAATCGAATCTTTCCCACAGATTGAAGGCCAATTACACTCGGTCCGGAAACTAACCTTCCACACAGATTAAACCCGAATAACATTCTGTCCAGAATCTAATCTTCCCCACAGATTGAACCCAAATTACGCTCTGCCCGGAATCTAAACTTCCCCACAGATTAAACCCGATTCACATTCTGTCCAGAATCTAATCTTCCACAATGATAGAACGTGAATTACATTCTGTCCAGAATGTAATCACCCCCACAAATTGAAACTCAATTACACTCTGTCCAGAATCTAATCTTCCCCACAGATTGAACCCCAATTACACGCTGTCCAGAATCTAATCATCCCCACTGATTGAACACCAACCATACTCTGTCCGGAATCTAATCTTACCCAGAGATTGAATCCGAATTACAGTTGTTCCAGAATCGAATCTTCCCCACAGATTGAATCCCAATTACACTCTGTCCAGAATCTAATCTTCCCCACAGACTGAGCCCGAATTACAATCTGTCCAGAATCTAAACTTCTCCAGTGATTGAACCCCAAAATCTAACCTTACCCACAGATTAAATTAGAATTACACTGTGTCAATAATCTAATCTTCCCCAAAGATTGAACCCCAATTGCGCTCTGTCCAGAATCTAATTTCCCCAAAGATTGAACCACATTTACACTCTGTCCAGAATCTAATCTTCCAAACAGACTAAACCCCAATTACTCTCTGTCCAGATTCCAATCTTCCCTACAGAGTGAACCCCAACTACACTTTGTCCAGAATCTAATCTTCCCCACAGATTGAACCCGAATTATACTCTGTTAAGAATCTAATTTCCTCACAGATTGAACCCCAAATAGACTCATTCCAGAATCTAATCTTCCCCACACATTGATCCCAAATTACACTCGGTCCGGAATCTAACCTTCCCCACAGATTAAACCCGAATAACATTTTGTCCAGAATCTAATCTTCCACAATGATAGAACGCGAATTACATTCTGTCCAGAATGTAAACTCCCCCACAGGTTGAAACTCAATTACACTCTGTCCAGAATGTAATCTCCCCACAGATTGAAACTCAATTACACTCTGTCCAGAATCTAATCTTCCCCACAAATTGAACCCGAATTACACTCTGGCCAGAATCTAATCTTCCCCACAGATTTAACCCCAATTACTCTCTGTCCGGAATCCCATCTTCCCTACAGATTGAACCCCAACTACACTCTGTCCAGAATCTAATCTTCCCCCACAGATTAAACCCCAACTACACTCTGTCTGGAATCTATTCTTCCCCATAGATTGAACACCAACTACACTCTGTCCAGAATCGAATCTTCCCCACAGATTGAACCCGAATTGCACTCCGTCCAGAATCTAATCTTCTCCGCAGATTGAACCCGAATTACACTCTGACCAGAATCTAATCTTCCCCACAGACTGAACCCCAATTACACTGTCCAGAATCTAATCTTCCCCAGTGATTGAACCCCCAAATCTAACCTTACCCACAGATTAAAATAGAATTACACTGTGTCCAGAATCTAATCTTCCCCAGAGATTGAATCCGAATTACAGTTGTTCCAGAATCTAATCTTCCCCACAGATTGAATCCCAATTACACTCTGTCCGGAATCCCATCTTCCCTACAGATTGAACCCCAACTACACTCTGTCCAGAATCTAATTTCTCCACAGATTGAACCACATTTACCCTCTGTCCAGAATCTAATTTTCCCCACAGATTTAACCCCAATTACAATCTGTCCAGAATGTAATCTTCCCTACTGATTGAACCCCAATTACTCTCTGACCAGTATCTAATCTTTCCCACAGATGGAACACCAATTACACTGTGAACAGAATCTAATCTTCCCCACAGATTGAACCCGAATTATACTCTGTTAAGAATCTAATTTCCTCACAGATTGAACCCCAAATAGACTCGTTCCAGAATCTAATCTTCCCCACACATTGATCCCAAATTACACTCGGTCCGGAATCTAACCTTCCCCACAGATTAAACCCGAATAACATTTTGTCCAGAATCTAATCTTCCACAATGATAGAACGCGAATTACATTCTGTCCAGAATGTAAACTCCCCCACAGGTTGAAACTCAATTACACTCTGTCCAGAATGTAATCTCCCCACAGATTGAAACTCAATTACACTCTGTCCAGAATCTAATCTTCCCCACAAATTGAACCCGAATTACACTCTGGCCAGAATCTAATCTTCCCCACAGATTTAAACCCAATTACTCTCTGTCCGGAATCCCATCTCCCCTACAGATTGAACCCCAACTACACTCTGTCCAGAATCTAATCTTCCCCCACAGATTAAACCCCAACTACACTCTGTCTGGAATCTATTCTTCCCCATAGATTGAACACCAACTACACTCTGTCCAGAATCGAATCTTCCCCACAGATTGAACCCGAATTGCACTCCGTCCAGAATCTAATCTTCTCCGCAGATTGAACCCGAATTACACTCTGACCAGAATCTAATCTTCCACACAGACTTAACCCCAATTACTCTCTGTCCAGATTCAAATCTTCTCTACAGAGTGAACCCCAACTACACTCTGTCCAGAATATAATCTTCCCCACAGACTGAACCCCAATTGCGCTCTGTCCAGGATCTAATTTCCCCAACGATTGAACCACATTTACACTCCGTCCAGAAACTAATCTTCCCCACAGATTTAACCCCAATTACATTATGTCCAGAATGTAATCTTCCCTACAAACTGAACCCCAATTACTCTCTGTCCAGAATCAAATCTTCCCCACAGATTGAACCCCAATTACACTGTGAACAGAATCCAATCTTCCCCACAGATTGAACCAAATTTACACTCTGTCCAGAATCTTGTTTTACCCACAGTTTGAACCCCAATTACAATCTGCCCAGAATTTGATCTTCCCTAGAGAATGGACCCCAATTACACTCTGTCCGGAAGCTAATCTACCCCACAGATTGAACCCCAACTGCACTCTGTCCAGAATCTAATTTCCCCACAGATTGAACCCCAAATACAATCGTTCCAGAATCGAATCTTTCCCACAGATTGAAGGCCAATTACACTCGGTCCGGAAACTAACCTTCCACACAGATTAAACCCGAATAACATTCTGTCCAGAATCTAATCTTCCCCACAGATTGAACCCAAATTACGCTCTGCCCGGAATCTAAACTTCCCCACAGATTAAACCCGATTCACATTCTGTCCAGAATCTAATCTTCCACAATGATAGAACGTGAATTACATTCTGTCCAGAATGTAATCACCCCCACAAATTGAAACTCAATTACACTCTGTCCAGAATCTAATCTTCCCCACAGATTGAACCCCAATTACACGCTGTCCAGAATCTAATCATCCCCACTGATTGAACACCAACCATACTCTGTCCGGAATCTAATCTTACCCAGAGATTGAATCCGAATTACAGTTGTTCCAGAATCGAATCTTCCCCACAGATTGAATCCCAATTACACTCTGTCCAGAATCTAATCTTCCCCACAGACTGAGCCCGAATTACAATCTGTCCAGAATCTAAACTTCTCCAGTGATTGAACCCCAAAATCTAACCTTACCCACAGATTAAATTAGAATTACACTGTGTCCAGAATCTAATCTTCCCCAAAGATTGAACCCCAATTGCGCTCTGTCCAGAATCTAATTTCCCCAAAGATTGAACCACATTTACACTCTGTCCAGAATCTAATCTTCCAAACAGACTAAACCCCAATTACTCTCTGTCCAGATTCCAATCTTCCCTACAGAGTGAACCCCAACTACACTTTGTCCAGAATCTAATCTTCCCCACAGATTGAACCCGAAATACGCTCTGTCCAGGATCGAATTTCCCCAACGATTGAACCACATTTACACTCTGTCCAGAATCTAATCTTCCCCACAGATTTAACCCCAATTACATTATGTCCAGAATGTAATCTTCCCTACAAACTGAACCCCAATTACTCTCTGTCCAGAATCAAATCTTCCCCACAGATTGAACCCCAATTACACTGTGAACAGAATCCAATCTTCCCCACAGATTGAACCAAATTTACACTCTGTCCAGAATCTTGTTTTACCCACAGTTTGAACCCCAATTACAATCTGCCCAGAATTTGATCTTCCCTACAGATTGGACCCCAATTACACTCTGTCTGGAAGCTAATCTACCCCACAGATTGAACCCCAACTACAATTGTTCCAGAATCGAATATTCCCCACAGATTGAATGCCAATTACAGTCGGTCCGGAATCTAATATTCCCCACAGATTTAACCCGAATTACGCTCTGTCCAGAATCTAATCTTCTCCACAGATTGAACCCAAATTACGCTCTGTCCAGAATATAACCTTCCCCACAGATTAAACCCGATTCACATTCTGTCCAGAATCTAATCTTCCACAATGATAGAATGCAAATTACATTCTGTCCAGAATCTAATCATCCCCACTGATTGAACACCAACCATACTCTGTCCGGAATCTAATCATACCCACAGATTGAATCAGAATTACTCCAGTTCCAAAATCTGATCTTCCCCACAGATTGAATAACAATTACACTCCTTCCAGAATCTAATCTTCCCCACAGATTAAACCCCAACTACACTCTGTCCAGAATCTACTCTTCCCCATAGATTGAACACTAACTACACTCTGTCCAGAATCGAATCGTCCCCACAGGCTGAACGCCAATTACAGTCGGTCCCGAATCTTATCTTCCCCACAGATTGAACCCCAATTGCGCTCTGTCCAGGATCTAATTTCCCCAAAGATTGAACCACATTTACACTCTGTTCAGAATCTAATCTTCCCCACAGACTTAACCTCAATTACTCACTGTCCAGAATCCAATCTTCCCTACAGATTGAACCACAACTACACTCTATCCAGAATCTAATCTTCCCACACAGATTAAACACGAATTGCACTGTTTCCAGAATATAATCTCCCCCACAGATTGAACCTCAATTATATTCTGTCCAGAATGCAATCTTCCCTACAGATTGAACCCCAATTACTCTCTGTCCGAAATCAAATCTTCCCCACAGACTGAACCACAATTACACTCTGACCAGAATCTAATCTTCCCCACAGATTTAACCCCAATTACACTCTGTCCTGAATCCAATCTTCCCTACAGATTGAACCCCAACTACACTCTGTCCAGAATCTAATCTTCCCCCAAGATTAAACCCCAACTACACTCTGTCCGGAATCTATTCTTCCCCACAGATTGAACACCAACTACACTCTGTCCAGAATCGAATCTTCCCCACAGATTGAACCCGAAATACGCTCTGTCCAGTATATAATCTTCCCCACAGACTGAACCCCAATCGCGCTCTGTCCAGGATCTAATTTCCCCAACGATTGAACCACATTTACACTCTGTCCAGAAACTAATCTTCCCCACAGATTTAACCCCAATTACATTATGTCCAGAATGTAATCTTCCCTACAAACTGAACCCGAATTACTCTCTGTCCAGAATCAAATCTTCCCCACAGATTGAACCCCAATTACACTGTGAACAGAATCCAATCTTCCCCACAGATTGAACCAAATTTACACTCTGTCCAGAATCTTGTTTTACCCACAGTTTGAACCCCAATTACAATCTGCCCAGAATTTGATCTTCCCTACAGAATGGACCCCAATTACACTCTGTCCGGAAGCTAATCTACCCCACAGATTGAACCCCAACTACACTCTGCCCAGAATCTAATTTCCCCACAGATTGAACCCCAAATACAATCGTTCCAGAATCGAATCTTCCCCACAGATTGAACGCCAATTACAGTCGGTCCGGAATCTAATCTTCCCCACAGATTGAAGGCCAATTACAGTCGGTCCAGAATCTAATCTTCCCCACAGACTTAACCTCAATTACTCACTGTCCAGAATCCAATCTTCCCTGCAGATTGAACCACAACTACACTCTATCCAGAATCTAATCTTCCCCCACAGATTAAACACGAATTGCACTGTTTCCAGAATATAATCACCCCCACAGATTGAACCTCAATTATATTCTGTCCAGAATGCAATCTTCCCTACAGATTGAACCCCAATTACACTCTGTCTGAAATCAAATATTCCCCACAGATTGAACCCCAACTACACTCTGTCCAGAATCTAATCTTCCCCCACAGATTAAACCCCAACTACACTCTGTCTTGAATCTATTCTTCCCCATAGATTGAACACCAACTAAACTCTGTCCAGAATCGAATCCTCCCCACAGATTGAACCCGAATTGCACTCTGTCCAGAATCTAATTTCTCCACAGATTGAACCACATTTATTCTCTGTCCAGAATCAAATCTTCCCCACAGACTTAACCTCAATAACTCTCTGTCCAGAATCCAATCTTCCCTACAGATTAAACCACAACTACACTCTATCCAGAATCTAATCTTCCCCCACAGATTAAACACGAATTGCACTGTGTCCAGAATATAATCTCCCCCATAGATTGAACCTCAATTACATTCTGTCCAGAATGTAATCTTCCCTACAGATTGAACCCCAATTACACTCTGTCCAGAATCTAATCTTCCCCCACAGATTAAACCCCAACTACACTCTGCCCAGAGACAAATCTTCCCCACAGACTGATGGCCAATTACAGTAGGTCCCGAATCTAATCTTCTCCAAAGATTAAACCTGAATTACACTCTGTCCAGAATCTAATCTTCTCCGCAGATTTAACCCGAATTACACTCTGACCAGAATCTAATCTTCCCCACAGACTGAACCCCAATTGCGCTCTGTCCAGAATCTAATTTCTCCACAGATTGAACCACATTTGCACTCTGTCCAGAATCTAATCTTCCCCACAGATTTAACCCCAATTACAATCTGTCCAGAATGTAATCTTCCCTACAGATTCAACCCCAATTACTCTCTGTCCCGAATCAAATCTTCCCCACAGATTGAACCCGAATTGCACTCTGTCCAGAGTCTAATTTCTCCACAGATTGAAGCACATTTACCCTCTGTCCAGAATCTAATTTTCCCCACAGATTTAACCCCAATTACAATCTGTCCAGAATGTAATCTTCCCTACGGATTGAACCCCAATTACTCTCTGACCAGTATCTAATCTTTCCCACAGATGGAACACCAATTACACTGTGAACAGAATCTAATCTTCCCCACAGATTGAACCCGAATTATACTCTGTTAAGAATCTAATTTCCTCACAGATTGAACCCCAAATAGACTCGTTCCAGAATCTAATCTTCCCCACACATTGATCCCAAATTACACTTGGTCCGGAAACTAACCTTCCCCACAGATTAAACACGAATAACATTCTGTCCAGAATCTAATCTTCCACAATGATAGAACGCGAATTACATTCTGTCCAGAATGTAAACTCCCCCACAGATTGAAACTCAATTACACTCTGTCCAGAATGTAATCTCCCCACAGATTGAAACTAAATTACACTCTGTCCAGAATCTAATCTTCCCCACAAATTAAACCCGAATAACATTTTGTCCAGAATCTAATCTTCCACAATGATAGAACGCGAATTACAATCTGTCCAGAATGTAATCTTCCCTACGGATTGAACCCCAATTACTCTCTGACCAGTATCTAATCTTTCCCACAGATGGAACACCAATTACACTGTGAACAGAATCTAATCTTCCCCACAGATTGAACCCGAATTATACTCTGTTAAGAATCTAATTTCCTCACAGATTGAACCCCAAATAGACTCGTTCCAGAATCTAATCTTCCCCACACATTGATCCCAAATTACACTTGGTCCGGAAACTAACCTTCCCCACAGATTAAACACGAATAACATTCTGTCCAGAATCTAATCTTCCACAATGATAGAACGCGAATTACATTCTGTCCAGAACGTAAACTCCCCCACAGATTGAAACTCAATTACACTCTGTCCAGAATGTAATCTCCCCACAGATTGAAACTCAATTACACTCTGTCCAGAATCTAATCTTCCCCACAAATTAAACCCGAATAACATTTTGTCCAGAATCTAATCTTCCACAATGATAGAACGCGAATTACATTCTGTCCAGAATGTAAACTCCCCCACAGATTGAAACTCAATTACACTCTGTCCAGAATGTAATCTCCCCACAGATTGAACCCCAATTACTCTCTGTCCGGAATCCCATCTTCCCTACAGATTAAACCCCAACTACACTCTGTCTG
Source organism: Hypanus sabinus (assembly GCF_030144855.1). Classification (NCBI taxonomy): domain Eukaryota; kingdom Metazoa; phylum Chordata; class Chondrichthyes; order Myliobatiformes; family Dasyatidae; genus Hypanus; species Hypanus sabinus. Next base: position 42,274,800 of record NC_082707.1, on the reverse strand, counting down.
GAATCTATTCTTCCCCATAGATTGAACACCAACTACACTCTGTCCAGAATCGAATCTTCCCCACAGATTGAACCCGAATTGCACTCCGTCCAGAATCTAATCTTCTCCGCAGATTGAACCCGAATTACACTCTGACCAGAATCTAATCTTCCCCACAGACTGAACCCCAATTACACTGTCCAGAATCTAATCTTCCCTAGTGATTGAACCCCCAAATCTAACCTTACCCACAGATTAAAATAGAATTACACTGTGTCCAGAATCTAATCTTCCCCAGTGATTGAACCCCCAAATCTAACCTTATCCACAGATTAAAATAGAATTACACTGTGTCCAGAATCTAATCTTCCCCAAAGACTGAACCACATTTACACTCTGACCAGAATCTAATCTTCCACACAGACTTAACCCCAATTACTCTCTGTCCAGATTCAAATCTTCCCTACAGAGTGAACCCCAACTACACTCTGTCCAGAATATAATCTTCCCCACAGACTGAACCCCAATTGCGCTCTGTCCAGGATCTAATTTCCCCAACGATTGAACCACATTTACACTCCGTCCAGAAACTAATCTTCCCCACAGATTTAACCCCAATTACATTATGTCCAGAATGTAATCTTCCCTACAAACTGAACCCCAATTACTCTCTGTCCAGAATCAAATCTTCCCCACAGATTGAACCCCAATTACACTGTGAACAGAATCCAATCTTCCCCACAGATTGAACCAAATTTACACTCTGTCCAGAATCTTGTTTTACCCACAGTTTGAACCCCAATTACAATCTGCCCAGAATTTGATCTTCCCTAGAGAATGGACCCCAATTACACTCTGTCCGGAAGCTAATCTACCCCACAGATTGAACCCCAACTACACTCTGTCCAGAATCGAATTTCCCCACAGATTGAACCCCAAATACAATCGTTCCAGAATCGAATCTTTCCCACAGATTGAACCCAAATTACGCTCTGCCCGGAATCTAACCTTCCCCACAGATTAAACCCGATTCACATTCTGTCCAGAATCTAATCTTCCACAATGATAGAACGTGAATTACATTCTGTCCAGAATGTAATCACCCCCACAAATTGAAACTCAATTACACTCTGTCCAGAATCTAATCTTCCCCACAGATTGAACCCCAATTACACGCTGTCCAGAATCTAATCATCCCCACTGATTGAACACCAACCATACTCTGTCCGGAATCTAATCTTACCCAGAGATTGAATCCGAATTACAGTTGTTCCAGAATCTAATCTTCCCCACAGATTGAATCCCAATTACACTCTGTCCGGAATCCCATCTTCCCTACAGATTGAACCCCAACTACACTCTGTCCAGAATCTAATTTCTCCACAGATTGAACCACATTTACCCTCTGTCCAGAATCTAATTTTCCCCACAGATTTAACCCCAATTACAATCTGTCCAGAATGTAATCTTCCCTACTGATTGAACCCCAATTACTCTCTGACCAGTATCTAATCTTTCCCACAGATGGAACACCAATTACACTGTGAACAGAATCTAATCTTCCCCACAGATTGAACCCGAATTATACTCTGTTAAGAATCTAATTTCCTCACAGATTGAACCCCAAATAGACTCGTTCCAGAATCTAATCTTCCCCACACATTGATCCCAAATTACACTCGGTCCGGAATCTAACCTTCCCCACAGATTAAACCCGAATAACATTTTGTCCAGAATCTAATCTTCCACAATGATAGAACGCGAATTACATTCTGTCCAGAATGTAAACTCCCCCACAGATTGAAACTCAATTACACTCTGTCCAGAATGTAATCTCCCCACAGATTGAACCCCAATTACTCTCTGTCCGGAATCCCATCTTCCCTACAGATTGAACCCCAACTACACTCTGTCCAGAATCTAATCTTCCCCCACAGATTAAACCCCAACTACACTCTGTCTTGAATCTATTCTTCCCCATAGATTGAACACCAACTACACTCTGTCCAGAATCGAATCCTCCCCACAGATTGAACCCGAATTGCACTCTGTCCAGAATCTAATTTCTCCACAGATTGAACCACATTTACCCTCTGTCCAGAATCTAATTTTCCCCACAGATTTAACCCCAATTACAATCTGTCCAGAATGTAATCTTCCCTACTGATTGAACCCCAATTACTCTCTGACCAGTATCTAATCTTTCCCACAGATGGAACACCAATTACACTGTGAACAGAATCTAATCTTCCCCACAGATTGAACCCGAATTATACTCTGTTAAGAATCTAATTTCCTCACAGATTGAACCCCAAATAGACTCGTTCCAGAATCTAATCTTCCCCACACATTGATCCCAAATTACACTCGGTCCGGAATCTAACCTTCCCCACAGATTAAACCCGAATAACATTTTGTCCAGAATCTAATCTTCCACAAGGATAGAACGCGAATTACATTCTGTCCAGAATGTAAACTCCCCCACAGATTGAAACTCAATTACACTCTGTCCAGAATGTAATCTCCCCACAGATTGAACCCCAATTACTCTCTGTCCGGAATCACATCTTCCCTACAGATTGAACCCCAACTACACTCTGTCCAGAATCTAATCTTCCCCCACAGATTAAACCCCAACTACACTCTGTCTTGAATCTATTCTTCCCCATAGATTGAACACCAACTACACTCTGTCCAGAATCGAATCCTCCCCACAGATTGAACCCGAATTGCACTCTGTCCAGAATCTAATTTCTCCACAGATTGAACCACAATTACACTCTGTCCAGAATCTAATCTTCCCCCACAGATTAAACCCCAACTACACTCTGCCCAGAGACAAATCTTCCCCACAGACTGATGGCCAATTACAGTAGGTCCCGAATCTAATCTTCTCCAAAGATTAAACCTGAATTACACTCTGTCCAGAATCTAATCTTCCCCACAGACTGAACCCCAATTGCGCTCTGTCCAGAATCTAATTTCTCCACAGATTGAACCACATTTGCACTCTGTCCAGAATCTAATCTTCCCCACAGATTTAACCCCAATTACAATCTGTCCAGAATGTAATCTTCCCTACAGATTCAACCCCAATTACTCTCTGTCCCGAATCAAATCTTCCCCACAGATTGAACCCGAATTGCACTCTGTCCAGAGTCTAATTTCTCCACAGATTGAAGCACATTTACCCTCTGTCCAGAATCTAATTTTCCCCACAGATTTAACCCCAATTACAATCTGTCCAGAATGTAATCTTCCCTACAGATTGAACCCCAATTACTCTCTGACCAGTATCTAATCTTTCCCACAGATGGAACACCAATTACACTGTGAACAGAATCTAATCTTCCCCACAGATTGAACCCGAATTATACTCTGTTAAGAATCTAATTTCCTCACAGATTGAACCCCAAATAGACTCGTTCCAGAATCTAATCTTCCCCACACATTGATCCCAAATTACACTTGGTCCGGAATCTAACCTTCCCCACAGATTAATCACGAATAACATTCTGTCCAGAATCTAATCTTCCACAATGATAGAACGCGAATTACATTCTGTCCAGAATGTAAACTCCCCCACAGATTGAAACTCAATTACACTCTGTCCAGAATGTAATCTCCCCACAGATTGAAACTCAATTACACTCTGTCCAGAATCTAATCTTCCCCACAAATTAAACCCGAATAACATTTTGTCCAGAATCTAATCTTCCACAATGATAGAACGCGAATTACATTCTGTCCAGAATGTAAACTCCCCCACAGATTGAAACTCAATTACACTCTGTCCAGAATGTAATCTCCCCACAGATTGAACCCCAATTACTCTCTGTCCGGAATCCCATCTTCCCTACAGATTGAACCCCAACTACACTCTGTCCAGAATCTAATCTTCCCCCACAGATTAAACCCCAACTACACTCTGTCTGGAATCTATTCTTCCCCATAGATTGAACACCAACTACACTCTGTCCAGATTCAAATCTTCCCTACAGAGTGAACCCCAACTACACTCTGTCCAGAATATAATCTTCCCCACAGACTGAACCCCAATTGCGCTCTGTCCAGGATCTAATTTCCCCAACGATTGAACCACATTTACACTCTGTCCAGAAACTAATCTTCCCCACAGATTTAACCCCAATTACATTATGTCCAGAATGTAATCTTCCCTACAAACTGAACCCCAATTACTCTCTGTCCAGAATCAAATCTTCCCCACAGATTGAACCCCAATTACACTGTGAACAGAATCCAATCTTCCCCACAGATTGAACCAAATTTACACTCTGTCCAGAATCTTGTTTTACCCACAGTTTGAACCCCAATTACAATCTGCCCAGAATTTGATCTTCCCTAGAGAATGGACCCCAATTACACTCTGTCCGGAAGCTAATCTACCCCACAGATTGAACCCCAACTACACTCTGTCCAGAATCGAATTTCCCCACAGATTGAACCCCAAATACAATCATTCCAGAATCGAATCTTTCCCACAGATTGAAGGCCAATTACACTCGGTCCGGAATCTAACCTTCCACACAGATTAAACCCGAATAACATTCTGTCCAGAATCTAATCTTCCCCACAGATTGAACCCAAATTACGCTCTGCCCGGAATCTAACCTTCCCCACAGATTAAACCCGATTCACATTCTGTCCAGAATCTAATCTTCCACAATGATAGAACGTGAATTACATTCTGTCCAGAATGTAATCACCCCCACAAATTGAAACTCAATTACACTCTGTCCAGAATCTAATCTTCCCCACAGATTGAACCCCAATTACACGCTGTCCAGAATCTAATCATCCCCACTGATTGAACACCAACCATACTCTGTCCGGAATCTAATCTTACCCAGAGATTGAATCCGAATTACAGTTGTTCCAGAATCTAATCTTCCCCACAGATTGAATCCCAATTACACTCTGTCCGGAATCCCATCTTCCCTACAGATTGAACCCCAACTACACTCTGTCCAGAATCTAATTTCTCCACAGATTGAACCACATTTACCCTCTGTCCAGAATCTAATTTTCCCCACAGATTTAACCCCAATTACAATCTGTCCAGAATGTAATCTTCCCTACTGATTGAACCCCAATTACTCTCTGACCAGTATCTAATCTTTCCCACAGATGGAACACCAATTACACTGTGAACAGAATCTAATCTTCCCCACAGATTGAACCCGAATTATACTCTGTTAAGAATCTAATTTCCTCACAGATTGAACCCCAAATAGACTCGTTCCAGAATCTAATCTTCCCCACACATTGATCCCAAATTACACTCGGTCCGGAATCTAACCTTCCCCACAGATTAAACCCGAATAACATTTTGTCCAGAATCTAATCTTCCACAATGATAGAACGCGAATTACATTCTGTCCAGAATGTAAACTCCCCCACAGATTGAAACTCAATTACACTCTGTCCAGAATGTAATCTCCCCACAGATTGAACCCCAATTACTCTCTGTCCGGAATCCCATCTTCCCTACAGATTGAACCCCAACTACACTCTGTCCAGAATCTAATCTTCCCCCACAGATTAAACGCCAACTACACTCTGTCTGGAATCTATTCTTCCCCATAGATTGAACACCAACTACACTCTGTCCAGAATCGAATCTTCCCCACAGATTGAACCCGAATTGCACTCCGTCCAGAATCTAATCTTCTCCGCAGATTGAACCCGAATTACACTCTGACCAGAATCTAATCTTCCCCACAGACTGAACCCCAATTACACTGTCCAGAATCTAATCTTCCCCAGTGATTGAACCCCCAAATCTAACCTTACCCACAGATTAAAATAGAATTACACTGTGTCCAGAATCTAATCTTCCCCAGTGATTGAACCCCCAAATCTAACCTTACCCACAGATTAAAATAGAATTACACTGTGTCCAGAATCTAATGTTCCCCAAAGACTGAACCACATTTACACTCTGACCAGAATCTAATCTTCCACACAGACTTAACCCCAATTACTCTCTGTCCAGATTCAAATCTTCCCTACAGAGTGAACCCCAACTACACTCTGTCCAGAATATAATCTTCCCCACAGACTGAACCCCAATTGCGCTCTGTCCAGGATCTAATTTCCCCAACGATTGAACCACATTTACACTCTGTCCAGAAACTAATCTTCCCCACAGATTTAACCCCAATTACATTATGTCCAGAATGTAATCTTCCCTACAAACTGAAACCCAATTACTCTCTGTCCAGAATCAAATCTTCCCCACAGATTGAACCCCAATTACACTGTGAACAGAATCCAATCTTCCCCACAGATTGAACCAAATTTACACTCTGTCCAGAATCTTGTTTTACCCACAGTTTGAACCCCAATTACAATCTGCCCAGAATTTGATCTTCCCTAGAGAATGGACCCCAATTACACTCTGTCCGGAAGCTAATCTACCCCACAGATTGAACCCCAACTACACTCTGTCCAGAATCGAATTTCCCCACAGATTGAACCCCAAATACAATCGTTCCAGAATCGAATCTTTCCCACAGATTGAAGGCCAATTACACTCGGTCCGGAATCTAACCTTCCACACAGATTAAACCCGAATAACATTCTGTCCAGAATCTAATCTTCCCCACAGATTGAACCCAAATTACGCTCTGCCCGGAATCTAACCTTCCCCACAGATTAAACCCGATTCACATTCTGTCCAGAATCTAATCTTCCACAATGATAGAACGTGAATTACATTCTGTCCAGAATGTAATCACCCCCACAAATTGAAACTCAATTACACTCTGTCCAGAATCTAATCTTCCCCACAGATTGAACCCCAATTACACGCTGTCCAGAATCTAATCATCCCCACTGATTGAACACCAACCATACTCTGTCCGGAATCTAATCTTACCCAGAGATTGAATCCGAATTACAGTTGTTCCAGAATCTAATCTTCCCCACAGATTGAATCCCAATTACACTCTGTCCGGAATCCCATCTTCCCTACAGATTGAACCCCAACTACACTCTGTCCAGAATCTAATTTCTCCACAGATTGAACCACATTTACCCTCTGTCCAGAATCTAATTTTCCCCACAGATTTAACCCCAATTACAATCTGTCCAGAATGTAATCTTCCCTACTGATTGAACCCCAATTACTCTCTGACCAGTATCTAAACTTTCCCACAGATGGAACACCAATTACACTGTGAACAGAATCTAATCTTCCCCACAGATTGAACCCGAATTATACTCTGTTAAGAATCTAATTTCCTCACAGATTGAACCCCAAATAGACTCGTTCCAGAATCTAATCTTCCCCACACATTGATCCCAAATTACACTCGGTCCGGAATCTAACCTTCCCCACAGATTAAACCCGAATAACATTTTGTCCAGAATCTAATCTTCCACAATGATAGAACGCGAATTACATTCTGTCCAGTATGTAAACTCCCCCACAGATTGAAACTCAATTACACTCTGTCCAGAATGTAATCTCCCCACAGATTGAACCCCAATTACTCTCTGTCCGGAATCCCATCTTCCCTACAGATTGAACCCCAACTACACTCTGTCCAGAATCTAATCTTCCCCCACAGATTAAACCCCAACTACACTCTGTCTGGAATCTATTCTTCCCCATAGATTGAACACCAACTACACTCTGTCCAGAATCGAATCTTCCCCACAGATTGAACCCGAATTGCACTCCGTCCAGCATCTAATCTTCTCCGCAGATTGAACCCAAATTACACTCTGACCAGAATCTAATCTTCCCCACAGGCTGAACCCCAATTACACTGTCCAGAATCTAATCTTCCCCAGTGATTGAACCCCCAAATCTAACCTTACCCACAGATTAAAATAGAATTACACTGTGTCCAGAATCTAATCTTCCCCAGTGATTGAACCCCAAAATCTAACCTTACCCACAGATTAAAATAGAATTACACTGTGTCCAGAATCTAATCTTCCCCAAAGACTGAACCACATTTACACTCTGACCAGAATCTAATCTTCCACACAGACTTAACCCCAATTACTCTCTGTCCAGATTCAAATCTTCCCTACAGAGTGAACCCCAACTACACTCTGTCCAGAATATAAACTTCCCCACAGACTGAACCCCAATTGCGCTCTGTCCAGGATCTAATTTCCCCAACGATTGAACCCCAACTACACTCTGTCCAGAATATAATCTTCCCCACAGACTGAACCCCAATTGCGCTCTGTCCAGGATCTAATTTCCCCAACGATTGAACCACATTTACACTCTGTCCAGAAACTAATCTTCCCCACAGATTTAACCCCAATTACATTATGTCCAGAATGTAATCTTCCCTACAAATTGAACCCCAATTACTCTCTGTCCAGAATCAAATCTTCCCCACAGATTGAACCCCAATTACACTGTGAACAGAATCCAATCTTCCCCACAGATTGAACCAAATTTACACTCTGTCCAGAATCTTGTTTTACCCACAGTTTGAACCCCAATTACAATCTGCCCAGAATTTGATCTTCCCTAGAGAATGGACCCCAATTACACTCTGTCCGGAAGCTAATCTACCCCACAGATTGAACCCCAACTACACTCTGTCCATAATCTAATTTCCCCACAGATTGAACCCCAACTACACTCTGTCCAGAATCGAATCTTCCCCACAGATTGAACCCGAATTGCACTCTGTCCAGAATCTAATCTTCCCCACAGACTTAACCTCAATAACTCTCTGTCCAGAATCCAATCTTCCCTACAGATTAAACCACAACTACACTCTATCCAGAATCTAATCTACCCCCACAGATTAAACACGAATTGCACTGTTTCCAGAATATAATCTCCCCCACAGATTGAACCCCAATTACTCTATGGCCAGAATCAAATCATCCCCACAGATTGAACCACAATTACACTCTGTCCAGAATCTAATCTTCCCCACAAATTGAACCCGAATTACACTCTGGCCAGAATCTAATCTTCCCCACAGATTTAACCCCAATTACTCTCTGTCCGGAATCCCATCTTCCCTACAGATTGAACCCCAACTACACTCTGTCCAGAATCTAATCTTCCCCCACAGATTAAACCACAACTACACTCTGTCTGGAATCTATTCTACCCCATAGATTGAACACCAACTACCCTCTGTCCAGAATCGAATCTTCCCCACAGATTAAACCCGAATTACGCTCTGTCCAGAATCTAATCTTCTCCACAGAATGAACCTGAATTACCTTCTGACCAGAATCTAATCTTCCCCACAGACTTAACCCCAATTACTCTCTGTCCAGAATCCAATTTTCCCTACAGATTGAACACCAACTACACTCTGTCCAGAATCTAATCTTCCCCCACAGATTAAACCCCAACTACACTTTGTCCAGAATCTACTCTTCCCCAGAGATTGAACACTAACTACACTCTGTCCAGAATCAAATCTTCCCCACAGACTGAACGCCAATTACATTCTGTCCAGAATGTAAACTCCCCCACAGATTGAAACTCAATTACACTCTGCCCAGAATGTAATCTCCCCCACAGATTGAAACTCAATTACACTCTGTCTAGAATCTAATCTTCCCCACAGATTGAACCCCAATTACACTCTGTCCAGAACCTAATCTTCCCCAAAGATTGAATCCCAATTACACTCTGTCTAGAATCTAATTTCCCCAAAGACTGAACCACATTTACACTCTGTCCAGAATCTAATCTTCCCCACAGATTTAACCCCAATTACAATCTGTCCAGAATGTAATCTTCCCTACTGATTGAACCCCAATTACTCTCTGACCAGTATCTAATCTTTCCCACAGATGGAACACCAATTACACTGTGAACAGAATCTAATCTTCCCCACAGATTGAACCCGAATTATACTCTGTTAAGAATCTAATTTCCTCACAGATTGAACCCCAAATAGACTCGTTCCAGAATCTAATCTTCCCCACACATTGATCCCAAATTACACTCGGTCCGGAATCTAACCTTCCCCACAGATTAAACACGAATAACATTCTGTCCAGAGTCTAATCTTCCACAATGATAGAACGCGAATTAGATTCTGTCCAGAATGTAAACTCCCCCACAGATTGAAACTCAATTACACTCTATCCAGAATGTAATCTCCCCACAGATTGAAATTCAATTACACTCTGTCCAGAATCTAATCTTCCCCACAGATTTAACCCCAATTACTCTCTGTCCGGAATCCCATCTTCCCTACAGATTGAACCCCAACTACACTCTGTCCAGAATCTAATCTTCCCCCACAGATTAAACCCCAACTACACTCTGTCTGGAATCTATTCTTCCCCATAGATTGAACACCAACTACCCTCTGTCCAGAATCGAATCTACCCCACAGATTAAACCCGAATTACGCTCTGTCCAGAATCTAATCTTCTCCACAGAATGAACCTGAATTACCCTCTGACCAGAATCTAATCTTCCCCACAGACTTAACCCCAATTACTCTCTGTCCAGAATCCAATCTTCCCTACAGATTGAACCCCAACTACACTCTGTCCAGAATCTAATCTTCCCCCACAGATTAAACCCCAACTACACTTTGTCCAGAATCTACTCTTCCCCAGAGATTGAACACTAACTACACTCTGTCCAGAATAAAATCTTCCCCACAGACTGAACGCCAATTACATTCTGTCCAGAATGTAAACTCCCCCACAGATTGAAACTCAATTACACTCTGCCCAGAATGTAATCTCCCCCACAGATTGAAACTCAATTACACTCTGTCTAGAATCTAATCTTCCCCACAGATTGAACCCCAATTACACTCTGTCCAGAACCTAATCTTCCCCAAAGATTGAATCCCAATTACACTCTGTCTAGAATCTAATTTCCCCAAAGACTGAACCACATTTACACTCTGTCCAGAATCTAATCTTCCCCACAGATTTAACCCCAATTACAATCTGTCCAGAATGTAATCTTCCCTACTGATTGAACCCCAATTACTCTCTGACCAGTATCTAATCTTTCCCACAGATGGAACACCAATTACACTGTGAACAGAATCTAATCTTCCCCACAGATTGAACCCGAATTATACTCTGTTAAGAATCTAATTTCCTCACAGATTGAACCCCAAATAGACTCGTTCCAGAATCTAATCTTCCCCACACATTGATCCCAAATTACACTCGGTCCGGAATCTAACCTTCCCCACAGATTAAACCCGAATAACATTCTGTCCAGAGTCTAATCTTCCACAATGATAGAACGCGAATTAGATTCTGTCCAGAATGTAAACTCCCCCACAGATTGAAACTCAATTACACTCTGTCCAGAATGTAATCTCCCCACAGATTGAAACTCAATTACACTCTGTCCAGAATCTAATCTTCCCCACAAATTGAACCCGAATTACACTCTGGCCAGAATCTAAACTTCCCCACAGATTTAACCCCAATTACTCTCTGTCCGGAATCCCATCTTCCCTACAGATTGAACCCCAACTACACTCTGTCCAGAATCTAATCTTCCCCCACAGATTAAACCCCAACTACACTCTGTCTGGAATCTATTCTTCCCCATAGATTGAACACCAACTACACTCTGTCCAGAATCGAATCTTCCCCACAGATTGAACCCGAATTGCACTCCGTCCAGAATCTAATCTTCTCCGCAGATTGAACCCGAATTACACTCTGACCAGAATCTAATCTTCCCCACAGACTGAACCCCAATTACACTGTCCAGAATCTAATCTTCCCCAGTGATTGAACCCCCAAATCTAACCTTACCCACAGATTAAAATAGAATTACACTGTGTCCAGAATCTAATCTTCCCCAGTGATTGAACCCCAAAATCTAACCTTACCCACAGATTAAAATAGAATTACACTGTGTCCAGAATCTAATCTTCCCCAAAGACTGAACCACATTTACACTCTGACCAGAATCTAATCTTCCACACAGACTTAACCCCAATTACTCTCTGTCCAGATTCAAATCTTCCCTACAGAGTGAACCCCAACTACACTCTGTCCAGAATATAATCTTCCCCACAGACTGAACCCCAATTGCGCTCTGTCCAGGATCTAATTTCCCCAACGATTGAACCACAATTACACTCTGTCCAGAATCTAATCTTCCCCACAAATTGAACCCGAATTACACTCTGGCCAGAATCTAATCTTCCCCACAGATTTAACCCCAATTACTCTCTGTCCGGAATCCCATCTTCCCTACAGATTGAACCCCAACTACACTCTGTCCAGAATCTAATCTTCCCCCACAGATTAAACCCCAACTACACTCTGTCTGGAATCTATTCTTCCCCATAGATTGAACACCAACTACCCTCTGTCCAGAATCGAATCTTCCCCACAGATTAAACCCGAATTACGCTCTGTCCAGAATCCAATCTTCCCTACAGATTGAACCCCAACTACACTCTGACCAGAATCTAATCTTCCCCACAGACTTAACCCCAATTACTCTCTGTCCAGAATCCAATCTTCCCTACAGATTGAACCCCAACTACACTCTGTCCAGAATCTAATCTTCCCCCACAGATTAAACCCCAACTACACTTTGTCCAGAATCTACTCTTCCCCAGAGATTGAACACTAACTACACTCTGTCCATAATCAAATCTTCCCCACAGACTGAACGCCAATTACATTCTGTCCAGAATGTAAACTCCCCCACAGATTGAAACTCAATTACACTCTGCCCAGAATGTAATCTCCCCCACAGATTGAAACTCAATTACACTCTGTCCAGAATCTAATCTTCCCCACAGATTTAACCCCAATTACAATCTGTCCAGAATGTAATCTTCCCTACTGATTGAACCCCAATTACTCTCTGACCAGTATCTAATCTTTCCCACAGATGGAACACCAATTACACTGTGAACAGAATCTAATCTTCCCCACAGATTGAACCCGAATTATACTCTGTTAAGAATCTAATTTCCTCACAGATTGAACCCCAAATAGACTCGTTCCAGAATCTAATCTTCCCCACACATTGATCCCAAATTACACTCGGTCCGGAATCTAACCTTCCCCACAGATTAAACCCGAATAACATTCTGTCCAGAGTCTAATCTTCCACAATGATAGAACGCGAATTAGATTCTGTCCAGAATGTAAACTCCCCCACAGATTGAAACTCAATTACACTCTGTCCAGAATGTAATCTCCCCACAGATTGAAATTCAATTACACTCTGTCCAGAATCTAATCTTCCCCACAAATTGAACCCGAATTACACTCTGGCCAGAATCTAATCTTCCCCACAGATTTAACCCCAATTACTCTCTGTCCGGAATCCCATCTTCCCTACAGATTGAACCCCAACTACACTCTGTCCAGAATCTAATCTTCCCCCACAGATTAAACCCCAACTACACTCTGTCTGGAATCTATTCTTCCCCATAGATTGAACACCAACTACACTCTGTCCAGAATCGAATCTTCCCCACAGATTGAACCCGAATTGCACTCCGTCCAGAATCTAATCTTCTCCGCAGATTGAACCCGAATTACACTCTGACCAGAATCTAATCTTCCCCACAGACTGAACCCCAATTACACTGTCCAGAATCTAATCTTCCCCAGTGATTGAACCCCCAAATCTAACCTTACCCACAGATTAAAATAGAATTACACTGTGTCCAGAATCTAATCTTCCCCAGTGATTGAACCCCAAAATCTAACCTTACCCACAGATTAAAATAGAATTACACTGTGTCCAGAATCTAATCTTCCCCAAAGACTGAACCACATTTACACTCTGACCAGAATCTAATCTTCCACACAGACTTAACCCCAATTACTCTCTGTCCAGATTCAAATCTTCCCTACAGAGTGAACCCCAACTACACTCTGTCCAGAATATAATCTTCCCCACAGACTGAACCCCAATTGCGCTCTGTCCAGGATCTAATTTCCCCAACGATTGAACCACATTTACACTCTGTCCAGAAACTAATCTTCCCCACAGATTTAACCCCAGTTACATTATGTCCAGAATGTAATCTTCCCTACAAACTGAACCCCAATTACTCTCTGTCCAGAATCAAATCTTCCCCACAGATTGAACCCCAATTACACTGTGAACAGAATACAATCTTCCCCACAGATTGAACCAAATTTACACTCTGTCCAGAATCTTGTTTTACCCACAGTTTGAACCCCAATTACAATCTGCCCAGAATTTGATCTTCCCTAGAGAATGGACCCCAATTACACTCTGTCCGGAAGCTAATCTACCCCACAGATTGAACCCCAACTACACTCTGTCCAGAATCTAATTTCCCCACAGATTGAACCCCAAATACAGTCGTTCCAGAATCGAATCTTTCCCACAGATTGAAGGCCAATTACACTCGGTCCGGAATCTAACCTTCCACACAGATTAAACCCGAATAACATTCTGTCCAGAATCTAATCTTCCCCACAGATTGAACCCAAATTACGCTCTGCCCGGAATCTAACCTTCCCCACAGATTAAACCCGATTCACATTCTGTCCAGAATCTAATCTTCCACAATGATAGAACGCGAATTACATTCTGTCCAGAATGTAATCACCCCCACAAATTGAAACTCAATTACACTCTGTCCAGAATCTAATCTTCCCCACAGATTGAACCCCAATTACACGTTGTCCAGAATCTAATCATACCCACTGATTGAACACCAACCATACTCTGTCCGGAATCTAATCTTACCCAGAGATTAAATCCGAATTACAGTCGTTCCAGAATCTAATCTTCCCCACAGATTGAATCCCAATTACACTCTGTCCAGAATCTAATCTTCCCCACAGACTGAGCCCGAATTACAATCTGTCCAGAATCTAAACTTCCCCAGTGATTGAACCCCAAAATCTAACCTTACCCACAGATTAAATTAGAATTACACTGTGTCCAGAATCTAATCTTCCCCAAAGATTGAACCCCAATTGCGCTCTGTCCAGGATCTAATTTCCCCAAAGATTGAACCACATTTACACTCTGTCCAGAATCTAATCTTCCAAACAGACTTGACCCCAATTACTCTCTGTCCAGATTCCAATCTTCCCTACAGAGTGAACCCCAACTACACTTTGTCCAGAATCTAATCTTCCCCACAGATTGAACCCGAAATACGCTCTGTCCAGTATATAATCTTCCCCACAGACTGAACCCCAATCGCGCTCTGTCCAGGATCTAATTTCCCCAACGATTGAACCACATTTACACTCTGTCCAGAATCTAATCTTCCCGACAGATTTAACCCCAATTACATTATGTCCAGAATGTAATCTTCCCTACAAATTGAACCCCAATTACTCTCTGTCCAGAATCAAATCTTCCCCACAGATTGAACCCCAATTACACTGTGATCAGAATCCAATCTTCCCCACAGATTGAACCAAATTTACACTCTGTCCAGAATCTTGTTTTACCCACAGTTTGAACCCCAATTACAATCTGCCCAGAATTTGATCTTCCCTACAGAATGGACCCCAATTACACTCTGTCCGGAAGCTAATCTACCCCACAGATTGAACCCCAACTACACTCTGTCCAGAATCTAATTTCCCCAGTGATAGAACCCCAAAATATAACCTTACCCACAGATTAAAATAGAATTACACTGTGTCCAGAACCTAATCTTCCCCAAAGATTGAATCCCAATTACACTCTGTCCAGAATCTAATTTCCCCAAAGACTGAACCACATTTACACGCTGTCCAGAATCTAATCTTCCACACAGACTTAACCCCAATAACTCTCTGTCCCGATTCAAATCTTCCCTACAGAGTGAACCCCAACTACACTCTGTCCAGAATATAATCTTCCCCACAGACTGAACCCCAATTGCGCTCTGTCCAGGATCTAATTTCCCCAACGATTGAACCACATTTACACTCTGCCCAGAATCTAATCTTCCCCACAGATTAAACCCCAACTACACTCTGTCCAGAATCGAATCTTCCCCACAGATTGAACCCGAATTGCACTCTGTCCAGAGTCTAATTTCTCCACAGATTGAACCACATTTACACTCTGTCCAGAATCTAATCTTCCCCACAGACTTAACCTCAATAACTCTCTGTCCAGAATCCAATCTTCCCTACAGATTAAACCACAACTACACTCTATCCAGAATCTAATCTACCCCCACAGAATAAACACGAATTGCACTGTTTCCAGAATATAATCTCCCCCACAGATTGAACCCCAATTACACTATGGCCAGAATCAAATCATCCCCACAGATTGAACCACAATTACACTCTGTCCAGAATCTAATCTTCCACACAAATTGAACCCGAATTACACTCTGGCCAGAATCTAATCTTCCCCACAGATTTAACCCCAATTACTCTCTGTCCGGAATCCCATCTTCCCTACAGATTGAACCCCAACTACACTCTGTCCAGAATCTAATCTTCCCCCACAGATTAAACCCCAACTACACTCTGTCTGGAATCTATTCTTCCCCATAGATTGAACACCAACTACACTCTGTCCAGAATCGAATCTTCCCCACAGATTGAACCCGAATTGCACTCCGTCCAGAATCTAATCTTCTCCGCAGATTGAACCCGAATTACACTCTGACCAGAATCTAATCTTCCCCACAGACTGAACCCCAATTACACTGTCCAGAATCTAATCTTCCCCAGTGATTGAACCCCCAAATCTAACCTTACCCACAGATTAAAATAGAATTACACTGTGTCCAGAATCTAATCTTCCCCAGTGATTGAACCCCAAAATCTAACCTTACCCACAGATTAAAATAGAATTACACTGTGTCCAGAATCTAATCTTCCCCAAAGACTGAACCACATTTACACTCTGACCAGAATCTAATCTTCCACACAGACTTAACCCCAATTACTCTCTGTCCAGATTCAAATCTTCCCCAAAGACTGAACCACATTTACACTCTGACCAGAATCTAATCTTCCACACAGACTTAACCCCAATTACTCTCTGTCCAGATTCAAATCTTCCCTACAGAGTGAACCCCAACTACACTCTGTCCAGAATATAATCTTCCCCACAGACTGAACCCCAATTGCGCTCTGTCCAGGATCTAATTTCCCCAACGATTGAACCACATTTACACTCTGTCCAGAAACTAATCTTCCCCACAGATTTAACCCCAATTACATTATGTCCAGAATGTAATCTTCCCTACAAACTGAACCCCAATTACTCTCTGTCCAGAATCAAATCTTCCCCACAGATTGAACCCCAATTACACTGTGAACAGAATCCAATCTTCCCCACAGATTGAACCAAATTTACACTCTGTCCAGAATCTTGTTTTACCCACAGTTTGAACCCCAATTACAATCTGCCCAGAATTTGATCTTCCCTACAGATTGGACCCCAATTACACTCTGTCTGGAAGCTAATCTTCCCCACAGACTGAACCCCAATTGCGCTCTGTCCAGGATCTAATTTCCCCAACGATTGAACCACATTTACACTCGGTCCGGAATCTAACCTTCCCCACAGATTAAACCCGAATAACATTCTGTCCAGAGTCTAATCTTCCACAATGATAGAACGCGAATTAGATTCTGTCCAGAATGTAAACTCCCCGACAGATTGAAACTCAATTACACTCTGTCCAGAATGTAATCTCCCCACAGATTGAAATTCAATTACACTCTGTCCAGAATCTAATCTTCCCCACAAATTGAACCCGAATTACACTCTGGCCAGAATCTAATCTTCCCCACAGATTTAACCCCAATTACTCTCTGTCCGGAATCCCATCTTCCCTACAGATTGAACCCCAACTACACTCTGTCCAGAATCTAATCTTCCCCCACAGATTAAACCCCAACTACACTCTGTCTGGAATCTATTCTTCCCCATAGATTGAACACCAACTACACTCTGTCCAGAATCGAATCTTCCCCACAGATTGAACCCGAATTGCACTCCGTCCAGAATCTAATCTTCTCCGCAGATTGAACCCGAATTACACTCTGACCAGAATCTAATCTTCCCCACAGACTGAACCCCAATTACACTGTCCAGAATCTAATCTTCCCCAGTGATTGAACCCCCAAATCTAACCTTACCCACAGATTAAAATAGAATTACACTGTGTCCAGAATCTAATCTTCCCCAGTGATTGAACCCCAAAATCTAACCTTACCCACAGATTAAAATAGAATTACACTGTGTCCAGAATCTAATCTTCCCCAAAGACTGAACCACATTTACACTCTGACCAGAATCTAATCTTCCACACAGACTTAACCCCAATTACTCTCTGTCCAGATTCAAATCTTCCCTACAGAGTGAACCCCAACTACACTCTGTCCAGAATATAATCTTCCCCACAGACTGAACCCCAATTGCGCTCTGTCCAGGATCTAATTTCCCCAACGATTGAACCACATTTACACTCTGTCCAGAAACTAATCTTCCCCACAGATTTAACCCCAATTACATTATGTCCAGAATGTAATCTTCCCTACAAACTGAACACCAATTACTCTGTCCAGAATCAAATCTTCCCCACAGATTGAACCCCAATTACACTGTGAACAGAATACAATCTTCCCCACAGATTGAACCAAATTTACACTCTGTCCAGAATCTTGTTTTACCCACAGTTTGAACCCCAATTACAATCTGCCCAGAATTTGATCTTCCCTACAGATTGGACCCCAATTACACTCTGTCTGGAAGCTAATCTTCCCCACAGACTGAACCCCAATTGCGCTCTGTCCAGGATCTAATTTCCCCAACGATTGAACCACATTTACACTCGGTCCGGAATCTAACCTTCCCCACAGATTAAACCCGAATAACATTCTGTCCAGAGTCTAATCTTCCACAATGATAGAACGCGAATTAGATTCTGTCCAGAATGTAAACTCCCCCACAGATTGAAACTCAATTACACTCTGTCCAGAATGTAATCTCCCAACAGATTGAAATTCAATTACACTCTGTCCAGAATCTAATCTTCCCCACAAATTGAACCCGAATTACACTCTGGCCAGAATCTAATCTTCCCCACAGATTTAACCCCAATTACTCTCTGTCCGGAATCCCATCTTCCCTACAGATTGAACCCCAACTACACTCTGTCCAGAATCTAATCTTCCCCCACAGATTAAACCCCAACTACACTCTGTCTGGAATCTATTCTTCCCCATAGATTGAACACCAACTACACTCTGTCCAGAATCGAATCTTCCCCACAGATTGAACCCGAATTGCACTCCGTCCAGAATCTAATCTTCTCCGCAGATTGAACCCGAATTACACTCTGACCAGAATCTAATCTTCCCCACAGACTGAACCCCAATTACACTGTCCAGAATCTAATCTTCCCCAGTGATTGAACCCCCAAATCTAACCTTACCCACAGATTAAAATAGAATTACACTGTGTCCAGAATCTAATCTTCCCCAGTGATTGAACCCCAAAATCTAACCTTACCCACAGATTAAAATAGAATTACACTGTGTCCAGAATCTAATCTTCCCCAAAGACTGAACCACATTTACACTCTGACCAGAATCTAATCTTCCACACAGACTTAACCCCAATTACTCTCTGTCCAGATTCAAATCTTCCCTACAGAGTGAACCCCAACTACACTCTGTCCAGAATATAATCTTCCCCACAGACTGAACCCCAATTGCGCTCTGTCCAGGATCTAATTTCCCCAACGATTGAACCACATTTACACTCTGTCCAGAAACTAATCTTCCCCACAGATTTAACCCCAATTACATTATGTCCAGAATGTAATCTTCCCTACAAACTGAACCCCAATTACTCTCTGTCCAGAATCAAATCTTCCCCACAGATTGAACCCCAATTACACTGTGAACAGAATACAATCTTCCCCACAGATTGAACCAAATTTACACTCTGTCCAGAATCTTGTTTTACCCACAGTTTGAACCCCAATTACAATCTGCACAGAATTTGATCTTCCCTAGAGAATGGACCCCAATTACACTCTGTCCGGAAGCTAATCTACCCCACAGATTGAACCCCAACTACACTCTGTCCAGAATCTAATTTCCCCACAGATTGAACCCCAAATACAGTCGTTCCAGAATCGAATCTTTCCCACAGATTGAAGGCCAATTACACTCGTCCGGAATCTAACCTTCCACACAGATTAAACCCGAATAACATTCTGTCCAGAATCTAATCTTCCCCACAGATTGAACCCAAATTACGCTCTGCCCGGAATCTAACCTTCCCCACAGATTAAACCCGATTCACATTCTGTCCAGAATCTAATCTTCCACAATGATAGAACGCGAATTACATTCTGTCCAGAATGTAATCACCCCCACAAATTGAAACTCAATTACACTCTGTCCAGAATCTAATCTTCCCCACAGATTGAACCCCAATTACACGTTGTCCAGAATCTAATCATCCCCACTGATTGAACACCAACCATACTCTGTCCGGAATCTAATCTTACCCAGAGATTAAATCCGAATTACAGTCGTTCCAGAATCTAATCTTCCCCACAGATTGAATCCCAATTACACTCTGTCCAGAATCTAATCTTCCCCACAGACTGAGCCCGAATTACAATCTGTCCAGAATCTAAACTTCCCCAGTGATTGAACCCCAAAATCTAACCTTACCCACAGATTAAATTAGAATTACACTGTGTCCAGAATCTAATCTTCCCCAAAGATTGAACCCCAATTGCGCTCTGTCCAGGATCTAATTTCCCCAAAGATTGAACCACATTTACACTCTGTCCAGAATCTAATCTTCCAAACAGACTTGACCCCAATTACTCTCTGTCCAGATTCCAATCTTCCCTACAGAGTGAACCCCAACTACACTTTGTCCAGAATCTAATCTTCCCCACAGATTGAACCCGAAATACGCTCTGTCCAGTATATAATCTTCCCCACAGACTGAACCCCAATCGCGCTCTGTCCAGGATCTAATTTCCCCAACGATTGAACCACATTTACACTCTGTCCAGAATCTAATCTTCCCGACAGATTTAACCCCAATTACATTATGTCCAGAATGTAATCTTCCCTACAAATTGAACCCCAATTACTCTCTGTCCAGAATCAAATCTTCCCCACAGATTGAACCCCAATTACACTGTGATCAGAATCCAATCTTCCCCACAGATTGAACCAAATTTACACTCTGTCCAGAATCTTGTTTTACCCACAGTTTGAACCCCAATTACAATCTGCCCAGAATTTGATCTTCCCTACAGAATGGACCCCAATTACACTCTGTCCGGAAGCTAATCTACCCCACAGATTGAACCCCAACTACACTCTGTCCAGAATCTAATTTCCCCAGTGATAGAACCCCAAAATATAACCTTACCCACAGATTAAAATAGAATTACACTGTGTCCAGAACCTAATCTTCCCCAAAGATTGAATCCCAATTACACTCTGTCCAGAATCTAATTTCCCCAAAGACTGAACCACATTTACACGCTGTCCAGAATCTAATCTTCCACACAGACTTAACCCCAATAACTCTCTGTCCCGATTCAAATCTTCCCTACAGAGTGAACCCCAACTACACTCTGTCCAGAATATAATCTTCCCCACAGACTGAACCCCAATTGCGCTCTGTCCAGGATCTAATTTCCCCAACGATTGAACCACATTTACACTCTGCCCAGAATCTAATCTTCCCCACAGATTAAACCCCAACTACACTCTGTCCAGAATCGAATCTTCCCCACAGATTGAACCCGAATTGCACTCTGTCCAGAGTCTAATTTCTCCACAGATTGAACCACATTTACACTCTGTCCAGAATCTAATCTTCCCCACAGACTTAACCTCAATAACTCTCTGTCCAGAATCCAATCTTCCCTACAGATTAAACCACAACTACACTCTATCCAGAATCTAATCTACCCCCACAGAATAAACACGAATTGCACTGTTTCCAGAATATAATCTCCCCCACAGATTGAACCCCAATTACACTATGGCCAGAATCAAATCATCCCCACAGATTGAACCACAATTACACTCTGTCCAGAATCTAATCTTCCACACAAATTGAACCCGAATTACACTCTGGCCAGAATCTAATCTTCCCCACAGATTTAACCCCAATTACTCTCTGTCCGGAATCCCATCTTCCCTACAGATTGAACCCCAACTACACTCTGTCCAGAATCTAATCTTCCCCCACAGATTAAACCCCAACTACACTCTGTCTGGAATCTATTCTTCCCCATAGATTGAACACCAACTACACTCTGTCCAGAATCGAATCTTCCCCACAGATTGAACCCGAATTGCACTCCGTCCAGAATCTAATCTTCTCCGCAGATTGAACCCGAATTACACTCTGACCAGAATCTAATCTTCCCCACAGACTGAACCCCAATTACACTGTCCAGAATCTAATCTTCCCCAGTGATTGAACCCCCAAATCTAACCTTACCCACAGATTAAAATAGAATTACACTGTGTCCAGAATCTAATCTTCCCCAGTGATTGAACCCCAAAATCTAACCTTACCCACAGATTAAAATAGAATTACACTGTGTCCAGAATCTAATCTTCCCCAAAGACTGAACCACATTTACACTCTGACCAGAATCTAATCTTCCACACAGACTTAACCCCAATTACTCTCTGTCCAGATTCAAATCTTCCCTACAGAGTGAACCCCAACTACACTCTGTCCAGAATATAATCTTCCCCACAGATTGAACCCGAAATACGCTCTGTCCAGTATATAATCTTCCCCACAGACTGAACCCCAATCGCGCTCTGTCCAGGATCTAATTTCCCCAACGATTGAACCACATTTACACTCTGTCCAGAATATAATCTTCCCGACAGATTTAACCCCAATTACATTATGTCCAGAATGTAATCTTCCCTACAAATTGAACCCCAATTACTCTCTGTCCAGAATCAAATCTTCCCCACAGATTGAACCCCAATTACACTGTGATCAGAATCCAATCTTCCCCACAGATTGAACCAAATTTACACTCTGTCCAGAATCTTGTTTTACCCACAGTTTGAACCCCAATTACAATCTGCCCAGAATTTGATCTTCCCTACAGAATGGACCCCAATTACACTCTGTCCGGAAGCTAATCTACCCCACAGATTGAACCCCAACTACACTCTGTCCAGAATCTAATTTCCCCAGTGATAGAACCCCAAAATATAACCTTACCCACAGATTAAAATAGAATTACACTGTGTCCAGAACCTAATCTTCCCCAAAGATTGAATCCCAATTACACTCTGTCCAGAATCTAATTTCCCCAAAGACTGAACCACATTTACACGCTGTCCAGAATCTAATCTTCCACACAGACTTAACCCCAATAACTCTCTGTCCCGATTCAAATCTTCCCTACAGAGTGAACCCCAACTACACTCTGTCCAGAATATAATCTTCCCCACAGACTGAACCCCAATTGCGCTCTGTCCAGGATCTAATTTCCCCAACGATTGAACCACATTTACACTCTGCCCAGAATCTAATCTTCCCCACAGATTAAACCCCAACTACACTCTGTCCAGAATCGAATCTTCCCCACAGATTGAACCCGAATTGCACTCTGTCCAGAGTCTAATTTCTCCACAGATTGAACCACATTTACACTCTGTCCAGAATCTAATCTTCCCCACAGACTTAACCTCAATAACTCTCTGTCCAGAATCCAATCTTCCCTACAGATTAAACCACAACTACACTCTATCCAGAATCTAATCTACCCCCACAGAATAAACACGAATTGCACTGTTTCCAGAATATAATCTCCCCCACAGATTGAACCCCAATTACACTATGGCCAGAATCAAATCATCCCCACAGATTGAACCACAATTACACTCTGTCCAGAATCTAATCTTCCACACAAATTGAACCCGAATTACACTCTGGCCAGAATCTAATCTTCCCCACAGATTTAACCCCAATTACTCTCTGTCCGGAATCCCATCTTCCCTACAGATTGAACCCCAACTACACTCTGTCCAGAATCTAATCTTCCCCCACAGATTAAACCCCAACTACACTCTGTCTGGAATCTATTCTTCCCCATAGATTGAACACCAACTACACTCTGTCCAGAATCGAATCTTCCCCACAGATTGAACCCGAATTGCACTCCGTCCAGAATCTAATCTTCTCCGCAGATTGAACCCGAATTACACTCTGACCAGAATCTAATCTTCCCCACAGACTGAACCCCAATTACACTGTCCAGAATCTAATCTTCCCCAGTGATTGAACCCCCAAATCTAACCTTACCCACAGATTAAAATAGAATTACACTGTGTCCAGAATCTAATCTTCCCCAGTGATTGAACCCCAAAATCTAACCTTACCCACAGATTAAAATAGAATTACACTGTGTCCAGAATCTAATCTTCCCCAAAGACTGAACCACATTTACACTCTGACCAGAATCTAATCTTCCACACAGACTTAACCCCAATTACTCTCTGTCCAGATTCAAATCTTCCCTACAGAGTGAACCCCAACTACACTCTGTCCAGAATATAATCTTCCCCACAGACTGAACCCCAATTGCGCTCTGTCCAGGATCTAATTTCCCCAACGATTGAACCACATTTACACTCTGTCCAGAAACTAATCTTCCCCACAGATTTAACCCCAATTACATTATGTCCAGAATGTAATCTTCCCTACAAACTGAACCCCAATTACTCTCTGTCCAGAATCAAATCTTCCCCACAGATTGAACCCCAATTACACTGTGAACAGAATCCAATCTTCCCCACAGATTGAACCAAATTTACACTCTGTCCAGAATCTTGTTTTACCCACAGTTTGAACCCCAATTACAATCTGCCCAGAATTTGATCTTCCCTACAGATTGGACCCCAATTACACTCTGTCTGGAAGCTAATCTTCCCCACAGACTGAACCCAAATTGCGCTCTGTCCAGGATCTAATTTCCCCAACGATTGAACCACATTTACACTCGGTCAGGAATCTAACCTTCCCCACAGATTAAACCCGAATAACATTCTGTCCAGAGTCTAATCTTCCACAATGATAGAACGCGAATTAGATTCTGTCCAGAATGTAAACTCCCCGACAGATTGAAACTCAATTACACTCTGTCCAGAATGTAATCTCCCCACAGATTGAAATTCAATTACACTCTGTCCAGAATCTAATCTTCCCCACAAATTGAACCCGAATTACACTCTGGCCAGAATCTAATCTTCCCCACAGATTTAACCCCAATTACTCTCTGTCCGGAATCCCATCTTCCCTACAGATTGAACCCCAACTACACTCTGTCCAGAATCTAATCTTCCCCCACAGATTAAACCCCAACTACACTCTGTCTGGAATCTATTCTTCCCCATAGATTGAACACCAACTACACTCTGTCCAGAATCTAATCTTCCCCACAGATTGAACCCGAATTGCACTCCGTCCAGAATCTAATCTTCTCCGCAGATTGAACCCGAATTACACTCTGACCAGAATCTAATCTTCCCCACAGACTGAACCCCAATTACACTGTCCAGAATCTAATCTTCCCCAGTGATTGAACCCCCAAATCTAACCTTACCCACAGATTAAAATAGAATTACACTGTGTCCAGAATCTAATCTTCCCCAGTGATTGAACCCCAAAATCTAACCTTACCCACAGATTAAAATAGAATTACACTGTGTCCAGAATCTAATCTTCCCCAAAGACTGAACCACATTTACACTCTGACCAGAATCTAATCTTCCACACAGACTTAACCCCAATTACTCTCTGTCCAGATTCAAATCTTCCCTACAGAGTGAACCCCAACTACACTCTGTCCAGAATATAATCTTCCCCACAGACTGAACCCCAATTGCGCTCTGTCCAGGATCTAATTTCCCCAACGATTGAACCACATTTACACTCTGTCCAGAAACTAATCTTCCCCACAGATTTAACCCCAATTACATTATGTCCAGAATGTAATCTTCCCTACAAACTGAACCCCAATTACTCTGTCCAGAATCAAATCTTCCCCACAGATTGAACCCCAATTACACTGTGAACAGAATACAATCTTCCCCACAGATTGAACCAAATTTACACTCTGTCCAGAATCTTGTTTTACCCACAGTTTGAACCCCAATTACAATCTGCCCAGAATTTGATCTTCCCTACAGATTGGACCCCAATTACACTCTGTCTGGAAGCTAATCTTCCCCACAGACTGAACCCCAATTGCTCTCTGTCCAGGATCTAATTTCCCCAACGATTGAACCACATTTACACTCTGTCCAGAATCTAATCTTCCCCACAGACTTAACCTCAATAACTCTCTGTCCAGAATCCAATCTTCCCTACAGATTAAACCACAACTACACTCTATCCAGAATCTAATCTACCCCCACAGAATAAACACGAATTGCACTGTTTCCAGAATATAATCTCCCCCACAGATTGAACCCCAATTACACTATGGCCAGAATCAAATCATCCCCACAGATTGAACCACAATTACACTCTGTCCAGAATCTAATCTTCCACACAAATTGAACCCGAATTACACTCTGGCCAGAATCTAATCTTCCCCACAGATTTAACCCCAATTACTCTCTGTCCGGAATCCCATCTTCCCTACAGATTGAACCCCAACTACACTCTGTCCAGAATCTAATCTTCCCCCACAGATTAAACCCCAACTACACTCTGTCTGGAATCTATTCTTCCCCATAGATTGAACACCAACTACACTCTGTCCAGAATCGAATCTTCCCCACAGATTGAACCCGAATTGCACTCCGTCCAGAATCTAATCTTCTCCGCAGATTGAACCCGAATTACACTCTGACCAGAATCTAATCTTCCCCACAGACTGAACCCCAATTACACTGTCCAGAATCTAATCTTCCCCAGTGATTGAACCCCCAAATCTAACCTTACCCACAGATTAAAATAGAATTACACTGTGTCCAGAATCTAATCTTCCCCAGTGATTGAACCCCAAAATCTAACCTTACCCACAGATTAAAATAGAATTACACTGTGTCCAGAATCTAATCTTCCCCAAAGACTGAACCACATTTACACTCTGACCAGAATCTAATCTTCCACACAGACTTAACCCCAATTACTCTCTGTCCAGATTCAAATCTTCCCTACAGAGTGAACCCCAACTACACTCTGTCCAGAATATAATCTTCCCCACAGACTGAACCCCAATTGCGCTCTGTCCAGGATCTAATTTCCCCAACGATTGAACCACATTTACACTCTGTCCAGAAACTAATCTTCCCCACAGATTTAACCCCAATTACATTATGTCCAGAATGTAATCTTCCCTACAAACTGAACCCCAATTACTCTCTGTCCAGAATCAAATCTTCCCCACAGATTGAACCCCAATTACACTGTGAACAGAATCCAATCTTCCCCACAGATTGAACCAAATTTACACTCTGTCCAGAATCTTGTTTTACCCACAGTTTGAACCCCAATTACAATCTGCCCAGAATTTGATCTTCCCTACAGATTGGACCCCAATTACACTCTGTCTGGAAGCTAATCTTCCCCACAGACTGAACCCAAATTGCGCTCTGTCCAGGATCTAATTTCCCCAACGATTGAACCACATTTACACTCGGTCAGGAATCTAACCTTCCCCACAGATTAAACCCGAATAACATTCTGTCCAGAGTCTAATCTTCCACAATGATAGAACGCGAATTAGATTCTGTCCAGAATGTAAACTCCCCGACAGATTGAAACTCAATTACACTCTGTCCAGAATGTAATCTCCCCACAGATTGAAATTCAATTACACTCTGTCCAGAATCTAATCTTCCCCACAAATTGAACCCGAATTACACTCTGGCCAGAATCTAATCTTCCCCACAGATTTAACCCCAATTACTCTCTGTCCGGAATCCCATCTTCCCTACAGATTGAACCCCAACTACACTCTGTCCAGAATCTAATCTTCCCCCACAGATTAAACCCCAACTACACTCTGTCTGGAATCTATTCTTCCCCATAGATTGAACACCAACTACACTCTGTCCAGAATCGAATCTTCCCCACAGATTGAACCCGAATTGCACTCCGTCCAGAATCTAATCTTCTCCGCAGATTGAACCCGAATTACACTCTGACCAGAATCTAATCTTCCCCACAGACTGAACCCCAATTACACTGTCCAGAATCTAATCTTCCCCAGTGATTGAACCCCCAAATCTAACCTTACCCACAGATTAAAATAGAATTACACTGTGTCCAGAATCTAATCTTCCCCAGTGATTGAACCCCAAAATCTAACCTTACCCACAGATTAAAATAGAATTACACTGTGTCCAGAATCTAATCTTCCCCAAAGACTGAACCACATTTACACTCTGACCAGAATCTAATCTTCCACACAGACTTAACCCCAATTACTCTCTGTCCAGATTCAAATCTTCCCTACAGAGTGAACCCCAACTACACTCTGTCCAGAATATAATCTTCCCCACAGACTGAACCCCAATTGCGCTCTGTCCAGGATCTAATTTCCCCAACGATTGAACCACATTTACACTCTGTCCAGAAACTAATCTTCCCCACAGATTTAACCCCAATTACATTATGTCCAGAATGTAATCTTCCCTACAAACTGAACCCCAATTACTCTGTCCAGAATCAAATCTTCCCCACAGATTGAACCCCAATTACACTGTGAACAGAATACAATCTTCCCCACAGATTGAACCAAATTTACACTCTGTCCAGAATCTTGTTTTACCCACAGTTTGAACCCCAATTACAATCTGCCCAGAATTTGATCTTCCCTACAGATTGGACCCCAATTAAACTCTGTCTGGAAGCTAATCTTCCCCACAGACTGAACCCCAATTGCGCTCTGTCCAGGATCTAATTTCCCCAACGATTGAACCACATTTACACTCGGTCCGGAATCTAACCTTCCCCACAGATTAAACCCGAATAACATTCTGTCCAGAGTCTAATCTTCCACAATGATAGAACGCGAATTAGATTCTGTCCAGAATGTAAACTCCCCCACAGATTGAAACTCAATTACACTCTGTCCAGAATGTAATCTCCCAACAGATTGAAATTCAATTACACTCTGTCCAGAATCTAATCTTCCCCACAAATTGAACCCGAATTACACTCTGGCCAGAATCTAATCTTCCCCACAGATTTAACCCCAATTACTCTCTGTCCGGAATCCCATCTTCCCTACAGATTGAACCCCAACTACACTCTGTCCAGAATCTAATCTTCCCCCACAGATTAAACCCCAACTACACTCTGTCTGGAATCTATTCTTCCCCATAGATTGAACACCAACTACACTCTGTCCAGAATCGAATCTTCCCCACAGATTGAACCCGAATTGCACTCCGTCCAGAATCTAATCTTCTCCGCAGATTGAACCCGAATTACACTCTGACCAGAATCTAATCTTCCCCACAGACTGAACCCCAATTACACTGTCCAGAATCTAATCTTCCCCAGTGATTGAACCCCCAAATCTAACCTTACCCACAGATTAAAATAGAATTACACTGTGTCCAGAATCTAATCTTCCCCAGTGATTGAACCCCAAAATCTAACCTTACCCACAGATTAAAATAGAATTACACTGTGTCCAGAATCTAATCTTCCCCAAAGACTGAACCACATTTACACTCTGACCAGAATCTAATCTTCCACACAGACTTAACCCCAATTACTCTCTGTCCAGATTCAAATCTTCCCTACAGAGTGAACCCCAACTACACTCTGTCCAGAATATAATCTTCCCCACAGACTGAACCCCAATTGCGCTCTGTCCAGGATCTAATTTCCCCAACGATTGAACCACATTTACACTCTGTCCAGAAACTAATCTTCCCCACAGATTTAACCCCAATTACATTATGTCCAGAATGTAATCTTCCCTACAAACTGAACCCCAATTACTCTCTGTCCAGAATCAAATCTTCCCCACAGATTGAACCCCAATTACACTGTGAACAGAATACAATCTTCCCCACAGATTGAACCAAATTTACACTCTGTCCAGAATCTTGTTTTACCCACAGTTTGAACCCCAATTACAATCTGCCCAGAATTTGATCTTCCCTAGAGAATGGACCCCAATTACACTCTGTCCGGAAGCTAATCTACCCCACAGATTGAACCCCAACTACACTCTGTCCAGAATCTAATTTCCCCACAGATTGAACCCCAAATACAGTCGTTCCAGAATCGAATCTTTCCCACAGATTGAAGGCCAATTACACTCGGTCCGGAATCTAACCTTCCACACAGATTAAACCCGAATAACATTCTGTCCAGAATCTAATCTTCCCCACAGATTGAACCCAAATTACGCTCTGCCCGGAATCTAACCTTCCCCACAGATTAAACCCGATTCACATTCTGTCCAGAATCTAATCTTCCACAATGATAGAACGCGAATTACATTCTGTCCAGAATGTAATCACCCCCACAAATTGAAACTCAATTACACTCTGTCCAGAATCTAATCTTCCCCACAGATTGAACCCCAATTACACGTTGTCCAGAATCTAATCATCCCCACTGATTGAACACCAACCATACTCTGTCCGGAATCTAATCTTACCCAGAGATTAAATCCGAATTACAGTCGTTCCAGAATCTAATCTTCCCCACAGACTGAGCCCGAATTACAATCTGTCCAGAATCTAAACTTCCCCAGTGATTGAACCCCAAAATCTAACCTTACCCACAGATTAAATTAGAATTACACTGTGTCCAGAATCTAATCTTCCCCAAAGATTGAACCCCAATTGCGCTCTGTCCAGGATCTAATTTCCCCAAAGATTGAACCACATTTACACTCTGTCCAGAATCTAATCTTCCAAACAGACTTGACCCCAATTACTCTCTGTCCAGATTCCAATCTTCCCCACAGAGTGAACCCCAACTACACTTTGTCCAGAATCTAATCTTCCCCACAGATTGAACCCGAAATACGCTCTGTCCAGTATATAATCTTCCCCACAGACTGAACCCCAATCGCGCTCTGTCCAGGATCTAATTTCCCCAACGATTGAACCACATTTACACTCTGTCCAGAATCTAATCTTCCCGACAGATTTAACCCCAATTACATTATGTCCAGAATGTAATCTTCCCTACAAATTGAACCCCAATTACTCTCAGTCCAGAATCAAATCTTCCCCACAGATTGAACCCCAATTACACTGTGATCAGAATCCAATCTTCCCCACAGATTGAACCAAATTTACACTCTGTCCAGAATCTTGTTTTACCCACAGTTTGAACCCCAATTACAATCTGCCCAGAATTTGATCTTCCCTACAGAATGGACCCCAATTACACTCTGTCCGGAAGCTAATCTACCCCACAGATTGAACCCCAACTACACTCTGTCCAGAATCTAATTTCCCCAGTGATAGAACCCCAAAATATAACCTTACCCACAGATTAAAATAGAATTACACTGTGTCCAGAACCTAATCTTCCCCAAAGATTGAATCCCAATTACACTCTGTCCAGAATCTAATTTCCCCAAAGACTGAACCACATTTACACGCTGTCCAGAATCTAATCTTCCACACAGACTTAACCCCAATAACTCTCTGTCCCGATTCAAATCTTCCCTACAGAGTGAATCCCAACTACACTCTGTCCAGAATATAATCTTCCCCACAGACTGAACCCCAATTGCGCTCTGTCCAGGATCTAATTTCCCCAACGATTGAACCACATTTACACTCTGCCCAGAATCTAATCTTCCCCACAGATTAAACCCCAACTACACTCTGTCCAGAATCGAATCTTCCCCACAGATTGAACCCGAATTGCACTCTGTCCAGAGTCTAATTTCTCCACAGATTGAACCACATTTACACTCTGTCCAGAATCTAATCTTCCCCACAGACTTAACCTCAATAACTCTCTGTCCAGAATCCAATCTTCCCTACAGATTAAACCACAACTACACTCTATCCAGAATCTAATCTACCCCCACAGAATAAACACGAATTGCACTGTTTCCAGAATATAATCTCCCCCACAGATTGAACCCCAATTACACTATGGCCAGAATCAAATCATCCCCACAGATTGAACCACAATTACACTCTGTCCAGAAGCTAATCTTCCCCACAAATTGAACCCGAATTACACTCTGGCCAGAATCTAATCTTCCCCACAGATTTAACCCCAATTACTCTCTGTCCGGAATCCCATCTTCCCTACAGATTGAACCCCAACTACACTCTGTCCAGAATCTAATCTTCCCCCACAGATTAAACCCCAACTACACTCTGTCTGGAATCTATTCTTCCCCATAGATTGAACACCAACTACACTCTGTCCAGAATCGAATCTTCCCCACAGATTGAACCCGAATTGCACTCCGTCCAGAATCTAATCTTCTCCGCAGATTGAACCCGAATTACACTCTGACCAGAATCTAATCTTCCCCACAGACTGAACCCCAATTACACTGTCCAGAATCTAATCTTCCCCAGTGATTGAACCCCCAAATCTAACCTTACCCACAGATTAAAATAGAATTACACTGTGTCCAGAATCTAATCTTCCCCAGTGATTGAACCCCAAAATCTAACCTTACCCACAGATTAAAATAGAATTACACTGTGTCCAGAATCTAATCTTCCCCAAAGACTGAACCACATTTACACTCTGACCAGAATCTAATCTTCCACACAGACTTAACCCCAATTACTCTCTGTCCCGATTCAAATCTTCCCTACAGAGTGAACCCCAACTACACTCTGTCCAGAATATAATCTTCCCCACAGACTGAACCCCAATTGCGCTCTGTCCAGGATCTAATTTCCCCAACGATTGAACCACATTTACACTCTGTCCAGAAACTAATCTTCCCCACAGATTTAACCCCAATTACATTATGTCCAGAATGTAATCGTCCCTACAAACTGAACCCCAATTACTCTCTGTCCAGAATCAAATCTTCCCCACAGATTGAACCCCAATTACACTGTGAACAGAATACAATCTTCCCCACAGATTGAACCAAATTTACACTCTGTCCAGAATCTTGTTTTACCCACAGTTTGAACCCCAATTACAATCTGCCCAGAATTTGATCTTCCCTAGAGAATGGACCCCAATTACACTCTGTCCAGAATCTAATTTCCCCACAGATTGAACCCCAAATACAGTCGTTCCAGAATCGAATCTTTCCCACAGATTGAAGGCCAATTACACTCGGTCCGGAATCTAACCTTCCACACAGATTAAACCCGAATAACATTCTGTCCAGAATCTAATCTTCCCCACAGATTGAACCCAAATTACGCTCTGCCCGGAATCTAACCTTCCCCACAGATTAAACCCGATTCACATTCTGTCCAGAATCTAATCTTCCACAATGATAGAACGCGAATTACATTCTGTCCAGAATGTAATCACCCCCACAAATTGAAACTCAATTACACTCTGTCCAGAATCTAATCTTCCCCACAGATTGAACCCCAATTACACGTTGTCCAGAATCTATTCATCCCCACTGATTGAACACCAACCATACTCTGTCCGGAATCTAATCTTACCCAGAGATTAAATCCGAATTACAGTCGTTCCAGAATCTAATCTTCCCCACAGATTGAATCCCAATTACACTCTGTCCAGAATCTAATCTTCCCCACAGACTGAGCCCGAATTACAATCTGTCCAGAATCTAAACTTCCCCAGTGATTGAACCCCAAAATCTAACCTTACCCACAGATTAAATTAGAATTACACTGTGTCCAGAATCTAATCTTCCCCAAAGATTGAACCCCAATTGCGCTCTGTCCAGGATCTAATTTCCCCAAAGATTGAACCACATTTACACTCTGTCCAGAATCTAATCTTCCAAACAGACTTAACCCCAATTACTCTCTGTCCAGATTCCAATCTTCCCTACAGAGTGAACCCCAACTACACTTTGTCCAGAATCTAATCTTCCCCACAGATTGAACCCGAAATACGCTCTGTCCAGTATATAATCTTCCCCACAGACTGAACCCCAATCGCGCTCTGTCCAGGATCTAATTTCCCCAACGATTGAACCACATTTACACTCTGCCCAGAATCTAATCTTCCCCACAGATTAAACCCCAACTACACTCTGTCCAGAATCGAATCTTCCCCACAGATTGAACCCGAATTGCACTCTGTCCAGAGTCTAATTTCTCCACAGATTGAACCACATTTAGACTCTGTCCAGAATCTAATCTTCCCCACAGACTTAACCTCAATAACTCTCTGTCCAGAATCCAATCTTCCCTACAGATTAAACCACAACTACACTCTATCCAGAATCTAATCTACCCCCACAGATTAAACACGAATTGCACTGTTTCCAGAATATAATCTCCCCCACAGATTGAACCCCAATTACTCTATGGCCAGAATCAAATCAACCCCACAGATTGAACCACAATTACACTCTGTCCAGAATCTAATCTTCCCCACAAATTGAACCCGAATTACACTCTGGCCAGAATCTAATCTTCCCCACAGATTTAACCCCAATTACTCTCTGTCCGGAATCCCATCTTCCCTACAGATTGAACCCCAACTACACTCTGTCCAGAATCTAATCTTCCCCCACAGATTAAACCCCAACTACACTCTGTCTGGAATCTATTCTTCCCCATAGATTGAACACCAACTACACTCTGTCCAGAATCGAATCTTCCCCACAGATTGAACCCGAATTGCACTCCGTCCAGAATCTAATCTTCTCCGCAGATTGAACCCTAATTACACTCTGACCAGAATCTAATCTTCCCCACAGACTGAACCCCAATTACACTGTCCAGAATCTAATCTTCCCCAGTGATTGAACCCCCAAATCTAACCTTACCCACAGATTAAAATAGAATTACACTGTGTCCAGAATCTAATCTTCCCCAGTGATTGAACCCCAAAATCTAACCTTACCCACAGATTAAAATAGAATTACACTGTGTCCAGAATCTAATCTTCCCCAAAGACTGAACCACATTTACACTCTGACCAGAATCTAATCTTCCACACAGACTTAACCCCAATTACTCTCTGTCCAGATTCAAATCTTCCCCACAGACTGAACCCCAATTGCGCTCTGTCCAGGATCTAATTTCCCCAACGATTGAACCACATTTACACTCTGTCCAGAAACTAATCTTCCCCACAGATTTAACCCTAATTACATTATGTCCAGAATGTAATCTTCCCTACAAACTGAACCCCAATTACTCTCTGTCCAGAATCAAATCTTCCCCACAGATTGAACCCCAATTACACTGTGAACAGAATACAATCTTCCCCACAGATTGAACCAAATTTACACTCTGTCCAGAATCTTGTTTTACCCACAGTTTGAACCCCAATTACAATCTGCCCAGAATTTGATCTTCCCTACAGCATGGACCCCAATTACACTCTGTCCGGAAGCTAATCTACCCCACAGATTGAACCCCAACTACACTCTGTCCAGAATCTAATTTCCCCAGTGATAGAACTCCTAAATATAACCTTACCCACAGATTAAAATAGAATTACACTGTGTCCAGAACCTAATCTTCCCCAAAGACTGAACCACATTTACACTCTGACCAGAATGTAATCTTCCACACAGACTTAACCCCAATTACTCTCTGTCCAGATTCAAATCTTCCCCACAGATTGAACCCCAATTACACTGTGAACAGAATCCAATCTTCCCCACAGATTGAACCAAATTTACACTCTGTCCAGAATCTTGTTTTACCCACAGTTTGAACCCCAATTACAATCTGCCCAGAATTTGATCTTCCCTAGAGAATGGACCCCAATTACACTCTGTCCGGAAGCTAATCTACCCCACAGATTGAACCCCAACTACACTCTGTCCAGAATCTAATTTCCCCACAGATTGAACCCCAAATACAATCGTTCCAGAATCGAATCTTTCCCACAGATTGAAGGCCAATTACACTCGGTCCGGAATCTAATCTTCCACACAGATTAAACCCGAATAACATTCTGTCCAGAATCTAATCTTCCACAATGATAGAACGCGAATTACATTCTGTCCAGAATGTAATCACCCCCACAAATTGAAACTCAATTACACTCTGTCCAGAATCTAATCTTCCCCACAGATTGAACCCCAATTAAACGCTGTCCAGAATCTAATCATCCCCACTGATTGAACACCAACCATACTCTGTCCGGAATCTAATCTTACCCAGAGATTAAATCCAAATTACAGTCGTTCCAGAATCTAATCTTCCCCACAGATTGAATCCCAATTACACTCTGTCCAGAATCTAATCTTCCCCACAGACTGAGCCCGAATTACAATCTGTCCAGAATCTAAACTTCCCCAGTGATTGAACCCCAAAATCTAACCTTACCCACAGATTAAATTAGAATTACACTGTGTCCAGAATCTAATCTTCCCCAAAGATTGAACCCCAATTGCGCTCTGTCCAGGATCTAATTTCCCCAAAGATTGAACCACATTTACACTCTGTCCAGAATCTAATCTTCCAAACAGACTTAACCCCAATTACTCTCTGTCCAGATTCCAATCTTCCCTACAGAGTGAACCCCAACTACACTTTGTCCAGAATCTAATCTTCCCCACAGATTGAACCCGAAATACGCTCTGTCCAGTATATAATCTTCCCCACAGACTGAACCCCAATCGCGCTCTGTCCAGGATCTAATTTCCCCAACGATTGAACCTCATTTACACTCTGTCCAGAATCTAATCTTCCCGACAGATTTAACCCCAATTACATTATGTCCAGAATGTAATCTTCCCTACAAATTGAACCCCAATTACTCTCTGTCCAGAATCAAATCTTCCCCACAGATTGAACCCCAATTACACTGTGAACAGAATCCAATCTTCCCCACAGATTGAACCAAATTTACACTCTGTCCAGAATCTTGTTTTACCCACAGTTTGAACCCCAATTACAATCTGCCCAGAATTTGATCTTCCCTACAGAATGGACCCCAATTACACTCTGTCCGGAAGCTAATCTACCCCACAGATTGAACCCCAACTACACTCTG
This sequence comes from Hypanus sabinus, assembly GCF_030144855.1. Taxonomy (NCBI): domain Eukaryota; kingdom Metazoa; phylum Chordata; class Chondrichthyes; order Myliobatiformes; family Dasyatidae; genus Hypanus; species Hypanus sabinus. The sequence goes on along the minus strand of NC_082707.1, from coordinate 42,237,767 downwards.
TCCAGAATCTAATTTCCCCAGTGATAGAACCCCAAAATATAACCTTACCCACAGATTAAAATAGAATTACACTGTGTCCAGAACCTAATCTTCCCGAAAGATTGAATCCCAATTACACTCTGTCCAGAATCTAATTTCCCCAAAGACTGAACCCGAATTACACTCTGTCCAGACTCTAATCTTCTCCACAGATTGAACCCAAATTACGCTCTGCCCGGAATCTAACCTTCCCCACAGATTAAACCCGCTTCACATTCTGTCCAGAATCTAATCTTCCACAATGATAGAACGTGAATTACATTCTGTCCAGAATGTAATCACCCCCACAAATTGAAACTCAATTATACTCTGTCCAGAATCTATTCTTCCTCACAGATTGAAACCCAATTACCCTGTGACCAGAATCTAATCTTCCCCACAGATTGAACACCAACCATACTCTGTCCAGAATCTAATCTTCCCCACAGATTAAACCCGAATAACATTCTGTCCAGAATCTAATCTTCCAGAATGATAGAACGCGAATTACATTCTGTCCAGAATGTAAACTCCCCCACAGATTGAAACTCAATTACACTCTGTCCAGAATGTAATCTCCCCCACAGATTGAAACTCAATTACACTCTGTCTAGAATATAATCTTCCCCACAGATTGAACCCCAATTACACTCTGTCCAGAACCTAATCTTCCCCAAAGATTGAATCCCAATTACACTCTGTCTAGAATCTAATTTCCCCAAAGACTGAACCACATTTACACTCTGTCCAGAATCTAATCTTCCCCACAGATTTAACCCCAATTACAATATGTCCAGAATGTAATCTTCCCTACTGATTGAACCCCAATTATTCTCTGACCTGTATCTAATCTTTCCCGCAGATTGAACACTAATTACACTGTGAACAGAACCTAATCTTCCCCACAGATTGAACCCGAATTATACTCTGTTAAGAATCTAATTTCCTCACAGATTGAACCCCAAATAGACTCGTTCCAGAATCTAATCTTACCCACAGATTGAATCCGAATTACACTCTGTCCAGAATCTAATCTTCCCCACAGACTTAACCCCAAGTACTCTCTGTCCCTAATCCAATCTTCCCTACAGATTGAACCCCAACTACACACTGTCTAGAATCTAATCTTCCCCCACAGATTAAACGCCAACTACACTCTGTCCAGAATCTACTCTTCCCCATAGATTGAACACCAACTACACTCTGTCCGGAATCTATTCTTCCCCACAGATTGAACCCCAATTGCGCTCTGTCCAGGATCTAATTTCCCCAGAGATTGAACCACATTTACACTCTTTTCAGAATCTAATCTTACCCACAGACTTAACCTCAATTACTCACTGTACAGAATCCAATCTTCCCTACAGATTGAACCACAACTACACTCTATCCAGAATCTAATCTTCCCACACAGATTAAACACTAATTGCACTGTTTCCAGAATATAATCTTCCCTACAGAATGAACCACAATTACACTCTGTCCAGAATCTAATCTTCCCCACAAATTGAACCCGAATTACACTCTGTCCAGAATCTAATTTCCCCACAGATTGAACCCCAAATACAATTGTTCCAGAATCGAATCTTCCCCACAGATTGAACGCCAATTACAGTTGGTCCGGAATCTAATCTTCCCCACACGTTAAACCCGAATTACTCTCTGTCCAGAATCTAATCTTCTCCACAGATTGAACCCAAATTACGCTCTGTCCGGAATCTAACCTTCCCCACAGATTAAAACCGATTCACATTCTGTCCAGAATCTAATCTTCCACATTGATAGAACATGAATTACATTCTGTCCAGAATTTAATCTCCCCCACAAATTGAAACAATTACACTCTGTCCAGAATCTAATCTTCCCCACTGATTGGAACCTAGAATCTAATCTTACCCACAGATTGAATCCAAATTAAACTAGTTCCGGAATCAAATCTTCCCCACAGATTGAACCCGAATGTCATTCTGTCCAGAATCTAATCTTACCCACAGATTGAATCTGAACTACACTCGTTCCAGAATCTAATCTTCCCCACAGATTGAACCCCACTTACACTCTTGCCAGAATCTAATCATCCCCACTGATTGAACACCAACCATACTCTGTCCAGAATCTAATCTTCCCCACACATTGATCCCGAATTACACTCGGTCCGGAATCTAACCTTCCCCACAGATTAAACCCGAATAACATTCTGTCCAGAATCTAATCTTCCAGAATGATAGAACGCGAATTACATTCTGTCCAGAATGTAAACTCCCCACAGGTTGAAACTCAATTACACGCTGTCCAGAATGTAAGCTCCCCCACAGATTGAAACTCAATTACACTCTGTCTAGAATCTAATCTTCCCCACAGATTGAACCCCAATTACACTCTGTCCAGAACCTAATGTTCCCCAAAGATTGAATCCCAATTACACTCTGTCCAGAATCTAATTTCCCCAAAGACTGAACCACATTTACACTCTGTCCAGAATCTAATCTTCCACACAGAATTAACCCCAATTACTCTCTGTCCCGATTCAAATCTTCCCTACAGAGTGAACCCCAACTACACTCTGTCCAGAATATAATCTTCCCCACAGACTGAACCCCAATTGCGCTCTGTCCAGGATCTAATTTCCCCAACGATTGAACCATATTTACACTCTACCCAGAATCTAATCTTCCCCACAGATTTAACCCCAATTACATTATGTCCAGAATGTAATCTTCCCTACAAATTGAACCCCAATTACTCTCTGTCCAGAATCAAATCTTCCCCACAGATTGAACCCCAATTATACTGTGAACAGAATCCAATCTTCCCCACAGATTGAACCAAATTTACACTCTGTCCAGAATCTTGTTTTACCCACAGTTTGAACCCCAATTACAATCTGCCCAGAGTTTGATCTTCCCTACAGCATGGACCCCAATTACACTCTGTCCGGAAGCTAATCTACCCCACAGATTGAACCCCAACTACACTCTGTCCAGAATCTAATTTCCCCAGAGATTGAACCCCAAATACACTCTGTCCAGAATCGAATCTTCCCCACAGATTGAAGGCCAATTACAGTCGGTCCGGAATCTAATCTTCCCCACAGATTTAACCCGAATTACACTCTGTCCAGACTCTAATCTTCTCCACAGATTGAACCCAAATTATGCTCTGCCCGGAATCTAACCTTCCCCACAGATTAAACCCGCTTCACATTCTGTCCAGAATCTAATCTTCCACAATGATAGAACGTGAATTACATTCTGTCCAGAATGTAATCACCCCCACAAATTGAAACTCAATTACACTCTGTCCAGAATCTATTCTTCCCCACAGATTGAAACCCAATTACCCTGTGACCAGAATCTAATCTTCCCCACAGATTGAACACCAACCATACTCTGTCCAGAATCTAATCTTCCCCACACATTGATCCCGAATTACACTCGGTCCGGAATCTAACCTTCCCCACAGATTAAACCCGAATAACATTCTGTCCAGAATCTAATCTTCCAGAATGATAGAACGCGAATTACATTCTGTCCAGAATGTAATCACCCCCACAGACTGAAACTCAATTACACTCTGTCCAGAATGTAAGCTCCCCCACAGATTGAAACTCAATTACACTCTGTCCAGAATGTAAGCTCCCCCACAGATTGAAACTCAATTACACTCTGTCCAGAACCTAATCTTCCCCAAAGATTGAATCCCAATTACACTCTGTCCAGAATCTAATTTCCCCAAAGACTGAACCACATTTACACTCTGTCCAGAATCTAATCTTCCCCACAGACTGAGCCCGAATTACAATCTGTCCAGAATCTAAACTTCCCCAATGATTGAACCCCAAAATCTAACCTTACCCACAGATTAAAATAGAATTACACTGTGTCCAGAACCTAATCTTCCCCAAAGATTGAATCCCAATTACACTCTGTCCAGAATCTGATTTCCCCAAAGACTGAACCACATTTACACTCTGTCCAGAATCTAATCTTCCACACAGACTTAACCCCAATTACTCTCTGTCCCGATTCAAATCTTCCCTACAGAGTGAACCCCAACTACACTCTGTCCAGAATATAATCTTCCCCACAGACTGAACCCCAATTGCGCTCTGTCCAGGATCTAATTTCCCCAACGATTGAACCATATTTACACTCTACCCAGAATCTAATCTTCCCCACAGATTTAACCCCAATTACATTATGTCCAGAATGTAATCTTCCCTACAAATTGAACCCCAATTACTCTCTGTCCAGAATCAAATCTTCCCCACAGATTGAACCCCAATTATACTGTGAACAGAATCCAATCTTCCCCACAGATTGAACCAAATTTACACTCTGTCCAGAATCTTGTTTTACCCACAGTTTGAACCCCAATTACAATCTGCCCAGAGTTTGATCTTCCCTACAGCATGGACCCCAATTACACTCTGTCCGGAAGCTAATCTACCCCACAGATTGAACCCCAACTACACTCTGTCCAGAATCTAATTTCCCCAGAGATTGAACCCCAAATACACTCTGTCCAGAATCGAATCTTCCCCACAGATTGAAGGCCAATTACAGTCGGTCCGGAATCTAATCTTCCCCACAGATTTAACCCGAAATACACTCTGTCCAGACTCTAATCTTCTCCACAGATTGAACCCAATTTAAGCTCTGCCCGGAATCTAACCATCCCCACAGATAAAACCCGATTCACATTCTGTCCAGAATATAATCTTCCCCACAGACTGAACCCCAATTGCGCTCTGTCCAGGATCTAATTTCCCCAACGATTGAACCACATTTACACTCTGCCCAGAATCTAATCTTCCCCACAGATTTAAACCCAATTACATTATGTCCAGAATGTAATCTTCCCTACAAATTGAACCCCAATTACTCTCTGTCCAGAATCAAATCTTCCCCACAGATTGAACCCCAATTATACTGTGAACAGAATCCAATCTTCCCCACAGATTGAACCAAATTTACACTCTGTCCAGAATCTTGTTTTACCCACAGTTTGAACCCCAATTACAATCTGCCCAGAGTTTGATCTTCCCTACAGCATGGACCCCAATTACACTCTGTCCGGAAGCTAATCTACCCCACAGATTGAACCCCAACTACACTCTGTCCAGAATCTAATTTCCCCACAGATTGAACCCCAAATACACTCTGTCCAGAATCGAATCTTCCCCACAGATTGAAGGCCAATTACAGTCGGTCCGGAATCTAATCTTCCCCACAGATTTTACCCGAATTACACTCTGTCCAGACTCTAATCTTCTCCACAGATTGAACCCCAAATACACTCTGTCCAGAATCTATTCTTCCCCACAGATTGAAACCCAATTACCCTGTGACCAGAATCTAATCTTCCCCACAGATTGAACCCAAATTATGCTCTGCCCGGAATCTAACCTTCCCCACAGATTAAACCCGCTTCACATTCTGTCCAGAATCTAATCTTCCACAATGATAGAACGTGAATTACATTCTGTCCAGAATGTAATCACCCCCACAAATTGAAACTCAATTACACTCTGTCCAGAATCTATTCTTCCCCACAGATTGAAACCCAATTACCCTGTGACCAGACTCTAATCTTCTCCACAGATTGAACCCAAATTATGCTCTGCCCGGAATCTAACCTTCCCCACAGATTAAACCCGCTTCACATTCTGTCCAGAATCTAATCTTCCACAATGATAGAACGTGAATTACATTCTGTCCAGAATGTAATCACCCCCACAAATTGAAACTCAATTACACTCTGTCCAGAATCTATTCTTCCCCACAGATTGAAACCCAATTACCCTGTGACCAGAATCTAATCTTCCCCACAGATTGAACACCAACCATACTCTGTCCAGAATCTAATCTTCCCCACACATTGATCCCGAATTACACTCGGTCCGGAATCTAACCTTCCCCACAGATTAAACCCGAATAACATTCTGTCCAGAATCTAATCTTCCAGAATGATAGAACGCGAATTACATTCTGTCCAGAATGTAATCACCCCCACAGACTGAAACTCAATTACACTCTGTCCAGAATGTAAGCTCCCCCACAGATTGAAACTCAATTACACTCTGTCCAGAATGTAAGCTCCCCCACAGATTGAAACTCAATTACACTCTGTCTAGAATCTAATCTTCCCCACAGATTGAACCCCAATTACACTCTGTCCAGAACCTAATCTTCCCCAAAGATTGAATCCCAATTACACTCTGTCCAGAATCTAATTTCCCCAAAGACTGAACCACATTTACACTCTGTCCAGAATCTAATCTTCCCCACAGACTGAGCCCGAATTACAATCTGTCCAGAATCTAAACTTCCCCAATGATTGAACCCCAAAATCTAACCTTACCCACAGATTAAAATAGAATTACACTGTGTCCAGAACCTAATCTTCCCCAAAGATTGAATCCCAATTACACTCTGTCCAGAATCTGATTTCCCCAAAGACTGAACCACATTTACACTCTGTCCAGAATCTAATCTTCCACACAGACTTAACCCCAATTACTCTCTGTCCCGATTCAAATCTTCCCAACAGAGTTTACCCCAACTACACTCTGTCCAGAATATAATCTTTCCCACAGACTGAACCCCAATTGTGCTCTGTCCAGGATCTAATTTACCCAACGATTGAACCACATTTACACTCTGCCCAGAATCTAATCTTCCCCACAGATTTAACCCCAATTACATTATGTCCAGAATGTAATCTTCCCTACAAATTGAACCCCAATTACTCTCTGTCCAGAATCAAATCTTCCCCACAGATTGAACCCCAATTATACTGTGAACAGAATCCAATCTTCCCCACAGATTGAACCAAATTTACACTCTGTCCAGAATCTTGTTTTACCCACAGTTTGAACACCAATTACAATCTGCCGAGAATTTGATCTTCCCTACAGCATGGACCCCAATTACACTCTGTCCGGAAGCTAATCTACCCCACAGATTGAACCCCAACTACACTCTGTCCAGAATCTAATTTCCCCACAGATTGAACCCCAAATACAATCGTTCCAGAATCGAATCTTCCCCACAGATTGAAGGCCAATTACAGTCGGTCCGGAATCTAATCTTCCCCACAGATTTAACCCGAAATACACTCTGTCCAGACTCTAATCTTCTCCACAGATTGAACCCCAATTGCGCTCTGTCCAGGATCTAATTTCCCCAACGATTGAACCACATTTACACTCTGCCCAGAATCTAATCTTCCCCACAGATTTAAACCCAATTACATTATGTCCAGAATGTAATCTTCCCTACAAATTGAACCCCAATTACTCTCTGTCCAGAATCAAATCTTCCCCACAGATTGAACCCCAATTATACTGTGAACAGAATCCAATCTTCCCCACAGATTGAACCAAATTTACACTCTGTCCAGAATCTTGTTTTACCCACAGTTTGAACCCCAATTACAATCTGCCCAGAGTTTGATCTTCCCTACAGCATGGACCCCAATTACACTCTGTCCGGAAGCTAATCTACCCCACAGATTGAACCCCAACTACACTCTGTCCAGAATCTAATTTCCCCACAGATTGAACCCCAAATACACTCTGTCCAGAATCGAATCTTCCCCACAGATTGAAGGCCAATTACAGTCGGTCCGGAATCTAATCTTCCCCACAGATTTTACCCGAATTACACTCTGTCCAGACTCTAATCTTCTCCACAGATTGAACCCCAAATACACTCTGTCCAGAATCTATTCTTCCCCACAGATTGAAACCCAATTACCCTGTGACCAGAATCTAATCTTCCCCACAGATTGAACCCAAATTATGCTCTGCCCGGAATCTAACCTTCCCCACAGATTAAACCCGCTTCACATTCTGTCCAGAATCTAATCTTCCACAATGATAGAACGTGAATTACATTCTGTCCAGAATGTAATCACCCCCACAAATTGAAACTCAATTACACTCTGTCCAGAATCTATTCTTCCCCACAGATTGAAACCCAATTACCCTGTGACCAGACTCTAATCTTCTCCACAGATTGAACCCAAATTATGCTCTGCCCGGAATCTAACCTTCCCCACAGATTAAACCCGCTTCACATTCTGTCCAGAATCTAATCTTCCACAATGATAGAACGTGAATTACATTCTGTCCAGAATGTAATCACCCCCACAAATTGAAACTCAATTACACTCTGTCCAGAATCTATTCTTCCCCACAGATTGAAACCCAATTACCCTGTGACCAGAATCTAATCTTCCCCACAGATTGAACACCAACCATACTCTGTCCAGAATCTAATCTTCCCCACACATTGATCCCGAATTACACTCGGTCCGGAATCTAACCTTCCCCACAGATTAAACCCGAATAACATTCTGTCCAGAATCTAATCTTCCAGAATGATAGAACGCGAATTACATTCTGTCCAGAATGTAATCACCCCCACAGACTGAAACTCAATTACACTCTGTCCAGAATGTAAGCTCCCCCACAGATTGAAACTCAATTACACTCTGTCCAGAATGTAAGCTCCCCCACAGATTGAAACTCAATTACACTCTGTCTAGAATCTAATCTTCCCCACAGATTGAACCCCAATTACACTCTGTCCAGAACCTAATCTTCCCCAAAGATTGAATCCCAATTACACTCTGTCCAGAATCTAATTTCCCCAAAGACTGAACCACATTTACACTCTGTCCAGAATCTAATCTTCCCCACAGACTGAGCCCGAATTACAATCTGTCCAGAATCTAAACTTCCCCAATGATTGAACCCCAAAATCTAACCTTACCCACAGATTAAAATAGAATTACACTGTGTCCAGAACCTAATCTTCCCCAAAGATTGAATCCCAATTACACTCTGTCCAGAATCTGATTTCCCCAAAGACTGAACCACATTTACACTCTGTCCAGAATCTAATCTTCCACACAGACTTAACCCCAATTACTCTCTGTCCCGATTCAAATCTTCCCAACAGAGTTTACCCCAACTACACTCTGTCCAGAATATAATCTTTCCCACAGACTGAACCCCAATTGTGCTCTGTCCAGGATCTAATTTACCCAACGATTGAACCACATTTACACTCTGCCCAGAATCTAATCTTCCCCACAGATTTAACCCCAATTACATTATGTCCAGAATGTAATCTTCCCTACAAATTGAACCCCAATTACTCTCTGTCCAGAATCAAATCTTCCCCACAGATTGAACCCCAATTATACTGTGAACAGAATCCAATCTTCCCCACAGATTGAACCAAATTTACACTCTGTCCAGAATCTTGTTTTACCCACAGTTTGAACACCAATTACAATCTGCCGAGAATTTGATCTTCCCTACAGCATGGACCCCAATTACACTCTGTCCGGAAGCTAATCTACCCCACAGATTGAACCCCAACTACACTCTGTCCAGAATCTAATTTCCCCACAGATTGAACCCCAAATACAATCGTTCCAGAATCGAATCTTCCCCACAGATTGAAGGCCAATTACAGTCGGTCCGGAATCTAATCTTCCCCACAGATTTAACCCGAAATACACTCTGTCCAGACTCTAATCTTCTCCACAGATTGAACCCAATTTAAGCTCTGCCCGGAATCTAACCATCCCCACAGATAAAACCCGATTCACATTCTGTCCAGAATATAATCTTCCCCACAGACTGAACCCCAATTGCGCTCTGTCCAGGATCTAATTTCCCCAACGATTGAACCACATTTACACTCTGCCCAGAATCTAATCTTCCCCACAGATTTAACCCCAATTACATTATGTCCAGAATGTAATCTTCCCTACAAATTGAACCCCAATTACTCTCTGTCCAGAATCAAATCTTCCCCACAGATTGAACCCCAATTATACTGTGAACAGAATCCAATCTTCCCCACAGATTGAACCAAATTTACACTCTGTCCAGAATCTTGTTTTACCCACAGTTTGAACCCCAATTACAATCTGCCCAGAGTTTGATCTTCCCTACAGCATGGACCCCAATTACACTCTGTCCGGAAGCTAATCTACCCCACAGATTGAACCCCAACTACACTCTGTCCAGAATCTAATTTCCCCACAGATTGAACCCCAAATACACTCTGTCCAGAATCGAATCTTCCCCACAGATTGAAGGCCAATTACAGTCGGTCCGGAATCTAATCTTCCCCACAGATTTTACCCGAATTACACTCTGTCCAGACTCTAATCTTCTCCACAGATTGAACCCCAAATACACTCTGTCCAGAATCTATTCTTCCCCACAGATTGAAACCCAATTACCCTGTGACCAGAATCTAATCTTCCCCACAGATTGAACCCAAATTATGCTCTGCCCGGAATCTAACCTTCCCCACAGATTAAACCCGCTTCACATTCTGTCCAGAATCTAATCTTCCACAATGATAGAACGTGAATTACATTCTGTCCAGAATGTAATCACCCCCACAAATTGAAACTCAATTACACTCTGTCCAGAATCTATTCTTCCCCACAGATTGAAACCCAATTACCCTGTGACCAGACTCTAATCTTCTCCACAGATTGAACCCAAATTATGCTCTGCCCGGAATCTAACCTTCCCCACAGATTAAACCCGCTTCACATTCTGTCCAGAATCTAATCTTCCACAATGATAGAACGTGAATTACATTCTGTCCAGAATGTAATCACCCCCACAAATTGAAACTCAATTACACTCTGTCCAGAATCTATTCTTCCCCACAGATTGAAACCCAATTACCCTGTGACCAGAATCTAATCTTCCCCACAGATTGAACACCAACCATACTCTGTCCAGAATCTAATCTTCCCCACACATTGATCCCGAATTACACTCGGTCCGGAATCTAACCTTCCCCACAGATTAAACCCGAATAACATTCTGTCCAGAATCTAATCTTCCAGAATGATAGAACGCGAATTACATTCTGTCCAGAATGTAATCACCCCCACAGACTGAAACTCAATTACACTCTGTCCAGAATGTAAGCTCCCCCACAGATTGAAACTCAATTACACTCTGTCCAGAATGTAAGCTCCCCCACAGATTGAAACTCAATTACACTCTGTCTAGAATCTAATCTTCCCCACAGATTGAACCCCAATTACACTCTGTCCAGAACCTAATCTTCCCCAAAGATTGAATCCCAATTACACTCTGTCCAGAATCTAATTTCCCCAAAGACTGAACCACATTTACACTCTGTCCAGAATCTAATCTTCCCCACAGACTGAGCCCGAATTACAATCTGTCCAGAATCTAAACTTCCCCAATGATTGAACCCCAAAATCTAACCTTACCCACAGATTAAAATAGAATTACACTGTGTCCAGAACCTAATCTTCCCCAAAGATTGAATCCCAATTACACTCTGTCCAGAATCTAATTTCCCCAAAGACTGAACCACATTTACACTCTGTCCAGAATCTAATCTTCCACACAGACTTAACCCCAATTACTCTCTGTCCCGATTCAAATCTTCCCAACAGAGTTTACCCCAACTACACTCTGTCCAGAATATAATCTTTCCCACAGACTGAACCCCAATTGTGCTCTGTCCAGGATCTAATTTACCCAACGATTGAACCACATTTACACTCTGCCCAGAATCTAATCTTCCCCACAGATTTAACCCCAATTACATTATGTCCAGAATGTAATCTTCCCTACAAATTGAACCCCAATTACTCTCTGTCCAGAATCAAATCTTCCCCACAGATTGAACCCCAATTATACTGTGAACAGAATCCAATCTTCCCCACAGATTGAACCAAATTTACACTCTGTCCAGAATCTTGTTTTACCCACAGTTTGAACACCAATTACAATCTGCCGAGAATTTGATCTTCCCTACAGCATGGACCCCAATTACACTCTGTCCGGAAGCTAATCTACCCCACAGATTGAACCCCAACTACACTCTGTCCAGAATCTAATTTCCCCACAGATTGAACCCCAAATACAATCGTTCCAGAATCGAATCTTCCCCACAGATTGAAGGCCAATTACAGTCGGTCCGGAATCTAATCTTCCCCACAGATTTAACCCGAAATACACTCTGTCCAGACTCTAATCTTCTCCACAGATTGAACCCAATTTAAGCTCTGCCCGGAATCTAACCATCCCCACAGATAAAACCCGATTCACATTCTGTCCAGAATCTAATCTTCCACAATGATAGAACATGAATTACATTCTGTCCAGAATGTAATCACCCCCACAAATTGAAACTCAATTACACTCTGTCCAGAATCTATTCTTCCCCACAGATTGAAACCCAATTACCCTGTGACCAGAATCTAATCTTCCCCAAAGATTGAACCCCACTTACACTCTTGCCAGAATCTAATCATCCCCACTGATTGAACACCAACCATACTCTGTCCAGAATCTAATCTTCCCCACATATTGATCCCGAATTACACTCGGTCCGGAATCTAACGTTCCCCAAAGATTAAACCCGAATAACATTCTGTCCAGAATCTAATCTTCCAGAATGATAGAACGAGAATTACATTCTGTCCAGAATGTAAACTCCCCCACAGATTGAAACTCAATTACACTCTGTCCAGAATGTAATCTCCCCCACAGATTGAAACTCAATTACACTCTGTCTAGAATCTAATCTTCTCCACAGATTGAACCCAATTTAAGCTCTGCCCGGAATCTAACCATCCCCACAGATAAAACCCGATTCACATTCTGTCCAGAATCTAATCTTCCACAATGATAGAACATGAATTACATTCTGTCCAGAATGTAATCACCCCCACAAATTGAAACTCAATTACACTCTGTACAGAATCTATTCTTCCCCACAGATTGAAACCCAATTACCCTGTGACCAGAATCTAATCTTCCCCACAGATTGAACCCCACTTACACTCTTGCCAGAATCTAATCATCCCCACTGATTGAACACCAACCATACTCTGTCCAGAATCTAATCTTCCCCACAGATTGAATCCCAATTACACTCTGTCCAGAATCTAATCTTCCCCACAGACTGAGCCCGAATTACAATCTGTCCAGAATCTAAACTTCCCCAGTGATTGAACCCCAAAATCTAACCTTACCCACAGATTAAAATAGAATTACACTGTGTCCAGAATCTAATCTTCCCCAAAGATTGAATCCCAATTACACTCTGTCCAGAATCTAATTTCCCCACAGACTGAGCCACATTTACACTCTGTCCAGAATCTAATCTTCCCTACAGAGTGAACCCCAACTACACTCTGTCCAGAATCTAATCTTCCCCCACAGATTGAACCCCAACTACACTTTGTCCAGAATCTTATCTTCCCCATAGATTGAACCCGAAATACGCTCTGTCCAGTATATAATCTTCCCCACAGACTGAACCCCAATTGCGCTCTGTCCAGGATCTAATTTCCCCAACGATTGAACCACATTTACACTCTGTCCAGAATCTAATCTTCCCCACAGATTTAACCCCAATTACACTGTGAACAGAATCCAATCTTCCCCACAGATTGAACAAATTTACACTCTGTCCAGAAACTTGTTTTACCCACAGTTTGTACCCCTATTACAATCTGCCCAGAATTTGATCTTCCCTACAGCATGGACCCCAATTACACTCTGTCCGGAAGCTAATCTACCCCACAGATTGAACCCCAACTACACTCTGTCCAGAATCTAATTTCCCCACAGATTGAACCCCAAATACAATCGTTCCAGAATTGAATCTTCCCCACAGATTGAAGGCCAATTACAGTCAGTCCGGAATCTAATCTTCCCCACAGATTTAACCCGAATAACACTCTGTCCAGAATCTAATCTTCTCCACAGATTGAACCAAATTACGCTCTGCCCGGAATCTAACCTTCCCACAGATTAAACCCGATTCACATTCTGTCCAGAATCTAATCTTCCACAATGATAGAACATGAATTACATTCTGTCCAGAATGTAATCACCCCCACAAATTGAAACTCAATTACACTCTGTCCAGAATCTATTCTTCCCCACAGATTGAAACCCAATTACCCTGTGACCAGAATCTAATCTTCCCCACAGATTGAACCCCACTTACACTCTTGCCAGAATCTAATCATCCCCACTGATTGAACACCAACCATACTCTGTCCAGAATCTAATCTTCCCCACAGATTGAATCCCAATTATACTCTGTCCAGAATCTAATCTTCCCCACAGACTGAGCCCGAATTACAATCTGTCCAGAATCTAAACTTCCCCAGTGATTGAACCCCAAAATCTAACCTTCCCCACAGATTAAACCCGAATAACATTCTGTCCAGAATCTAATCTTCCAGAATGATAGAACGCGAATTACATTCTGTCCAGAATGTAATCACCCCCACAGACTGAAACTCAATTACACTCTGTCCAGAATGTAAGCTCCCCCACAGATTGAAACTCAATTACACTCTGTCCAGAATGTAAGCTCCCCACAGATTGAAACTCAATTACACTCTGTCTAGAATCTAATCTTCCCCACAGATTGAACCCCAATTACACTCTGTCCAGAACCTAATCTTCCCCAAAGATTGAATCCCAATTACACTCTGTCCAGAATCTAATTTCCCCAAAGACTGAACCACATTTACACTCTGTCCAGAATCTAATCTTCCCCACAGACTGAGCCCGAATTACAATCTGTCCAGAATCTAAACTTCCCCAATGATTGAACCCCAAAATCTAACCTTACCCACAGATTAAAATAGAATTACACTGTGTCCAGAACCTAATCTTCCCCAAAGATTGAATCCCAATTACACTCTGTCCAGAATCTAATTTCCCCAAAGACTGAACCACATTTACACTCTGTCCAGAATCTAATCTTCCACACAGACTTAACCCCAATTACTCTCTGTCCCGATTCAAATCTTCCCAACAGAGTTTACCCCAACTACACTCTGTCCAGAATATAATCTTTCCCACAGACTGAACCCCAATTGTGCTCTGTCCAGGATCTAATTTACCCAACGATTGAACCACATTTACACTCTGCCCAGAATCTAATCTTCCCCACAGATTTAACCCCAATTACATTCTGTCCAGAATCTAATCTTCCACAATGATAGAACGCGAATTACATTCTGTCCAGAATGTAATCACCCCCACAAATTGAAAC
This sequence comes from Hypanus sabinus, assembly GCF_030144855.1. NCBI lineage: Eukaryota > Metazoa > Chordata > Chondrichthyes > Myliobatiformes > Dasyatidae > Hypanus > Hypanus sabinus. Next base: position 42,222,639 of record NC_082707.1, on the reverse strand, counting down.
TCAATTACACTCTGTCCAGAATCTAATCTTCCCCACAGATTGAAACCCAATTACCCTGTGTCCAGAATTTAATCTTCCCCACTGATTGAACACCAACCATAATCTGTCCGGAATCTAATCTTACCCAGAGATTGAATCCGAATTACAGTCGTTCCAGAATCTAATCTTCCCCACAGATTGAATCGCAATTACACTCTGTCCAGAATCTAATTTCCCCAAAGACTGAACCACATTTACACTCTGTCCAGAATCTAATCTTCCCCACAGATTGAAACCCAATTACCCTGTGTCCAGAATTTAATCTTCCCCACAGATTGAACCCCAATTACACGCTGTCCAGAATCTAATCATCCCCACTGATTGAACACCAACCATACTCTGTCCGGAATCTAATCTTACCCAGAGATTGAATCCGAATTACACTCGTTCCAGAATCTAATCTTCCCCACAGACTTAACCTCAATAACTCTCTGTCCAGAATCCAATCTTCCCTACAGATTAAGCAACAACTACACTCTATCCAGAATCTAATCTTCCCCCACAGATTAAACACGAATTGCACTGTGTCCAGAATATAATCTCCCTCATAGATTGAACCTCAATTACATTCTGTCCAGAATGTAATCTACCCTACAGATTGAACCCCAATTACTCTATGGCCAGAATCAAATCTTCCCCACAGATTGAACCTCAATTACACTCTGTCCCGAATCTAATCTTCTCCACAGATTAAACCTGAATTACACTCCGTCCAGAATCTAATCTTCTCCACAGATTGAACCCGAATTACACTCTGACCAGAATCTGATCTTCCCCACAGACTGAACCCCAATTGCGCTCTGTCCAGAATCTAATTTCTCCACAGATTGAACCCCAATTACACTCTGTCCAGAATCGAATCTTCCCCACAGATTGAACGCCAATTACAGTTGGTCCGGAATCTAATCTTCCCCACAGATTGAATCTGAATTACACTCGTTCCAGAATCTAATCTTCCCCACAGATTGAATCCCAATTACACTCCATCCAGAATCTAATCTTCCCCACAAATTGAACCCGAATTACACTCTGTCCAGAATCTAATCTTCCCCACAGACTTAACCTCAATAACTCTCTGTCCAGAATCCAATCTTCCCTACAGATTAAGCAACAACTACACTCTATCCAGAATCTAATCTTCTCCCACAGATTAAACACGAATTGCACTGTGTCCAGAATATAATCTCCCTCATAGATTGAACCTCAATTACATTCTGTCCAGAATGTAATCTTCCCTACAGATTGAACCCCAATTACTCTATGGCCAGAATCAAATCTTCCCCACAGATTGAACCACAATTACACTCTGTCCCGAATCTAATCTTCTCCAAAGATTAAACCTGAATTACACTCCGTCCAGAATCTAATCTTCTCCACAGATTGAACCTGAATTACACTCTGACCAGAATCTGATCTTCCCCACAGACTGAACCCCAATTGCGCTCTGTCCAGAATGTAATTTCTCCACAGATTGAACCACATTTACACTCTGTCCAGAATCGAATCTTCTCCACAGATTGAACCCGAATTACACTCTGACCAGAATCTGATCTTCCCCACAGACTGAACCCCAATTGCGCTCTGACCAGAATGTAATTTCTCCACAGATTGAACGCCAATTACAGTTGTTCCGGAATCTAATCTTCCCCACAGGTTAAACCCGAATTACGCTCTGTCCAGAATCTAATCTTCCCCACAGATTGAAACCCAATTACCCTGTGTCCAGAATCTAATGTTCCCCACAGATTGAACCCCAATTACACTCTGGCCTGAATCTAATCATCCCCACTGATTGAACACCAACCATACTCTGTCCGGAATCTAATCATACCCACAGATTGAATCTGAATTACTCCAGTTCCAAAATCTGATCTTCCCCACAGATTGAATAACAATTACACTCCTTCCAGAATCTAATCTTCCCCACAGATTTAACCCGAATTATACTCTGTCCAGAATCTAATCTTACCCAGAGATGGAATCCGAATTACACTCGTTCCACAATCTAATCCTCCCCACAGATTGAATCCCAATTATACTCTGTCCAGAATCTAATTTCCCCACAGATTGAACCCCAAATACAATTGTTCCAGAATCGAATCTTCCCCACAGATTGAACGCCAATTACAGTTGCTCCGGAATCTAATCTTCCCCACAGGTTAAACCCGAATTACGCTCTGTCCAGAATCTAATCTTCTCCATAGATTGAACCCAAATTACGCTCTGTCCGGAATCTAACCTTCCCCACAGATTAAAACCGATTCACATTCTGTCCAGAATCTAATCTTCCACATTGATAGAACACGAATTACATTCCGTCCAGAATTTAATCTCCCCCACAAATTGAAACAATTACACTCTGTCCAGAATCTAATCTTCCCCACAGCTTGAACCCCAATTACACTCTGTCCAGAATCTAATCTTCCCCACTGATTGGAACCTAGAATCTAATCTTACCCACAGATTGAATCCAAATTAAACTAGTTCCGGAATCAAATCTTCCCCACAGATTGAACCCGAATGTCATTCTGTCCAGAATCTAATCTTACCCACAGATTGTATCCGAACTACACTCGTTCCAGAATCTAATCTTCCCCACAGATTGAACCACAATTACACTCTGTCCCGAATCTAATCTTCTCCACAGATTAAACCTGAATTACACTCCGTCCAGAATCTAATCTTCTCCACAGATTGAACCCGAATTACACTCTGACCAGAATCTGATCTTCCCCACAGACTGAACCCCAATTGCGCTCTGTCCAGAATGTAATTTCTCCACAGATTGAACCACATTTACACTCTGTCCAGAATCGAATCTTCTCCACAGATTGAACCCGAATTACACTCTGACCAGAATCTGATCTTCCCCACAGACTGAACCCCAATTGCGCTCTGTCCAGAATGTAATTTCTCCACAGATTGAACGCCAATTACAGTTGTTCCGGAATCTAATCTTCCCCACAGGTTAAACCCGAATTACGCTCTGTCCAGAATCTAATCTTCCCCACAGATTGAAACCCAATTACCCTGTGTCCAGAATCTAATGTTCCCCACAGATTGAACCCCAATTACACTCTGGCCTGAATCTAATCATCCCCACTGATTGAAAACCAACCATACTCTGTCCGGAATCTAATCATACCCACAGATTGAATCTGAATTACTCCAGTTCCAAAATCTGATCTTCCCCACAGATTGAATAACAATTACACTCCTTCCAGAATCTAATCTTCCCCACAGATTTAACCCGAATTATACTCTGTCCAGAATCTAATCTTACCCAGAGATTGAATCCGAATTACACTCGTTCCACAATCTAATCCTCCCCACAGATTGAATCCCAATTATACTCTGTCCAGAATCTAATTTCCCCACAGATTGAACCCCAAATACAATTGTTCCAGAATCGAATCTTCCCCACAGATTGAACGCCAATTACAGTTGCTCCGGAATCTAATCTTCCCCACAGGTTAAACCCGAATTACGCTCTGTCCAGAATCTAATCTTCTCCATAGATTGAACCCAAATTACGCTCTGTCCGGAATCTAACCTTCCCCACAGATTAAAACCGATTCACATTCTGTCCAGAATCTAATCTTCCACATTGATAGAACACGAATTACATTCCGTCCAGAATTTAATCTCCCCCACAAATTGAAACAATTACACTCTGTCCAGAATCTAATCTTCCCCACAGCTTGAACCCCAATTACACTCTGTCCAGAATCTAATCTTCCCCACTGATTGGAACCTAGAATCTAATCTTACCCACAGATTGAATCCAAATTAAACTAGTTCCGGAATCAAATCTTCCCCACAGATTGAACCCGAATGTCATTCTGTCCAGAATCTAATCTTACCCACAGATTGTATCCGAACTACACTCGTTCCAGAATCTAATCTTCCCCACAGATTGAACCACAATTACACTCTGTCCCGAATCTAATCTTCTCCACAGATTAAACCTGAATTACACTCCGTCCAGAATCTAATCTTCTCCACAGATTGAACCCGAATTACACTCTGACCAGAATCTGATCTTCCCCACAGACTGAACCCCAATTGCGCTCTGTCCAGAATGTAATTTCTCCACAGATTGAACCACATTTACACTCTGTCCAGAATCGAATCTTCTCCACAGATTGAACCCGAATTACACTCTGACCAGAATCTGATCTTCCCCACAGACTGAACCCCAATTGCGCTCTGTCCAGAATGTAATTTCTCCACAGATTGAACGCCAATTACAGTTGTTCCGGAATCTAATCTTCCCCACAGGTTAAACCCGAATTACGCTCTGTCCAGAATCTAATCTTCCCCACAGATTGAAACCCAATTACCCTGTGTCCAGAATCTAATGTTCCCCACAGATTGAACCCCAATTACACTCTGGCCTGAATCTAATCATCCCCACTGATTGAACACCAACCATACTCTGTCCGGAATCTAATCATACCCACAGATTGAATCTGAATTACTCCAGTTCCAAAATCTGATCTTCCCCACAGATTGAATAACAATTACACTCCTTCCAGAATCTAATCTTCCCCACAGATTTAACCCGAATTATACTCTGTCCAGAATCTAATCTTACCCAGAGATGGAATCCGAATTACACTCGTTCCACAATCTAATCCTCCCCACAGATTGAATCCCAATTATACTCTGTCCAGAATCTAATTTCCCCACAGATTGAACCCCAAATACAATTGTTCCAGAATCGAATCTTCCCCACAGATTGAACGCCAATTACAGTTGCTCCGGAATCTAATCTTCCCCACAGGTTAAACCCGAATTACGCTCTGTCCAGAATCTAATCTTCTCCATAGATTGAACCCAAATTACGCTCTGTCCGGAATCTAACCTTCCCCACAGATTAAAACCGATTCACATTCTGTCCAGAATCTAATCTTCCACATTGATAGAACACGAATTACATTCCGTCCAGAATTTAATCTCCCCCACAAATTGAAACAATTACACTCTGTCCAGAATCTAATCTTCCCCACAGCTTGAACCCCAATTACACTCTGTCCAGAATCTAATCTTCCCCACTGATTGGAACCTAGAATCTAATCTTACCCACAGATTGAATCCAAATTAAACTAGTTCCGGAATCAAATCTTCCCCACAGATTGAACCCGAATGTCATTCTGTCCAGAATCTAATCTTACCCACAGATTGTATCCGAACTACACTCGTTCCAGAATCTAATCTTCCCCACAGATTGAACCACAATTACACTCTGTCCCGAATCTAATCTTCTCCACAGATTAAACCTGAATTACACTCCATCCAGAATCTAATCTTCTCCACAGATTGAACCCGAATTACTCTCTGACCAGAATCTGATCTTCCCCACAGACTGAACCCCAATTGCGCTCTGTCCAGAATCTAATTTCTCCACAGATTGAACCACATTTACACTCTGTCCAGAATCTAATCTTCCCCACAGATTTAACCTCAATTACAATCTGTCCAGAATGTAATCTTCCCTACAGATTGAACCCCAATTACTCTCTGACCAGTATCTAATCTTCCCACAGATTGAACACCAATTACACTGTGAACAGAATCTAATCTTCCCCACAGATTGAACCCGAATTATATTCTGTTAAGAATCTAATTTCCTCACAGATTGAACCCCAAATAGACTCGTTCCAGAATCTAATCTTCCCCACAGATTGAACCACAATTACACTCTGTCCCGAATCTAATCTTCCCCCACAGATTAAACCCCAACTACACTCTGTCCGGAATCTATTCTTCCCCATAGATTGAACACCAACTACCCTCTGTCCAGAATCTAATCTCCCCCACAAATTGAACCCGAATTGCACTCTGTCCAGAATCTAATCTTCCCCACAGACTTAACCTCAATAACTCTCTGTCCAGAATCCAATCTTCCCTACAGATTAAACCACAACTACACTCTATCCAGAATCTAATCTTCCCCCACAGATTAAACACGAATTGCACTGTGTCCAGAATATAATCTCCCCCATAGATTGAACCTCAATTACATTCTGTCCAGAATGTAATCTTCCCTACAGATTGAACCCCAATTACTCTATGGCCAGAATCAAATCTTCCCCACAGATTGATCGCCAATTACAGTCGGTCCCGAATCTAATCTTCTCCACAGATTAAACCTGAATTACACTCTGTCCAGAATCTAATCTTCTCCACAGATTGAACCCGAATTACACTCTGACCAGAATCTAATCTTCCCCACTGATTGAACACCAACCAGACTCTGTCCGGAATCTAATCATACCCACAGATTGAATCTGAATTACTCCAGTTCCAAAATCTGATCTTCCCCACAGATTGAATAACAATTACACTCCTTCCAGAATCTAATTTCCCCACAGATTGAACCCCAAATACAATTGTTCCAGAATCATATCTTCCCCACAGATTGAACGCCAATTACAGTTGGTCCGGAATCTAATCTTCCCCACAGGTTAAACCCGAATTATGCTCTGTCCAGAATCTAATCTTCTCCACAGATTGAACCCAAATTACGCTCTGTCCGGAATCTAACCACCTTCCCCACAGATTATAACCGATTCACATTCTGTCCAGAATCTAATCTTCCACAATGATAGAACGCGAATTACATTCTGTCCAGAATGTAATCTACACCACAAATTGAAACTCAATTACACTCTGTCCAGAATCTAATCTTCCCCACAGCTTGAACCCCAATTACACTCTGTCCAGAATCTAATCTTCCCCACTGATTGGAACCTAGAATCTAATCTTACCCACAGATTGAATCCGAATTAAACTAGTTCCGGAATCAAATCTTCCCCACAGATTGAACCCGAATGTCATTCTGTCCAGAATCTAATCTTACCCACAGATTGAATCCGAATTACACTCGTTCCAGAATCTAATCTTCCCCACAGACTTAACCTCAATAACTCTCTGTCCAGAATCCAATCTTCCCTACAGATTAAACCACAACTACACTCTATCCAGAATCTAATCTTCCCCCACAGATTAAACACGAATTGCACTGTGTCCAGAATATAATCTCCCCCATAGATTGAACCTCAATTACATTCTGTCCAGAATGTAATCTTCCCTACAGATTGAACCCCAATTACTCTATGGCCAGTATCAAATCTTCCCCACAAATTGAACCACAATTACACTCTGTCCCGAATCTAATCTTCTCCACAGATTAAACCTGAATTACACTCCGTCCAGAATCTAATCTTCTCCACAGATTGAACCCGAATTACACTCTGACCAGAATCTGATCTTCCCCACAGACTGAACCCCAATTGCGCTCTGTCCAGAATCTAATTTCTCCACAGATTGAACCACACTTACAATCTGTCCAGAATGTAATCTTCCCTACAGATTGAACCCCAATTACTCTCTGACCAGTATCTAATCCTCCCACAGATTGAACACCAATTACACTGTGAACAGAATCCAATCTTCCCTACAGATTGAACCCCAACTACACACTGTCTAGAATCTAATCTTCCCCACTGATTGGAACCTAGAATCTAATCTTACCCACAGATTGAATCCAAATTAAACTAGTTCCGGAATCAAATCTTCCCCACAGATTGAATCCCAATTACACTCCTTCCAGAATCTAATCTTCCCCACAGATTGAACCCGAATGTCATTCTGTCCAGAATCTAATCTTCCCCATAGACTGAACCCCAATTGCGCTCTGTCCGGAGTCTAATTTCCCCAAAGACTGAACCACATTTACACTCGGTCCAGAATCTAATCTTCCCCACAGACTTAACCCCAAGTACTCTCTGTCCCTAATCCAATCTTCCCTACAGATTGAACCCCAACTACACACTGTCTAGAATCTAATCTTCCCCCACAGATTAAACCCCAACTACACTCTGTCCAGAATCTACTCTTCCCCATAGATTGAACACCAACTACACTCTGTCCGGAATCTATTCTTCCCCACCTATTGAACCCCAATTGCGCTCTGTCCAGGATCTAATTTCCCCAAAGATTGAACCACATTTACACTCTGTTCAGAATCTAATCTTCCCCACAGACTTAACCTCAATTACTCACTGTCCAGAATCCAATCTTCCCTACAGATTGAACCACAACTACACTCTATCCAGAATCTAATCTTCCCACACAGATTAAACACGAATTGCACTGTTTCCAGAATATAATATTCCCTACAGATTGAACCCCAATTACTCTCTGTCCCGAATCAAATCGTCCCCACAGAATGAACCACAATTACACTCTGTCCAGAATCTAATCTTCCCCACAAATTGAACCCGAATTACACTCTGTCCAGAATCTAATCTTCCCCACAGATTTAACCCAATTTACTCTCTGTCCTGAATCCAATCTGCCCTACAGATTGAATCCCAACTACACTCTGTCCAGAATCTAATCTTCCCCCACAGATTAAACCCCAACTACACTCTGTCCGGAATCTATTCTTCCCCGTAGATTGAACACCAACAACCCTCTGTCCAGAATCGAATCTTCCCCATAGATTGAACCCGAATTGCACTCTGTCCAGAATCTAATCTTCCCCACAGACTTAACCTCAATAACTCTCTGTCCAGAATCCAATCTTCCCTACAGATTAAACCATAACTACACTCTATCCAGAATCTAATCTTCCCCCACAGATTAAACACGAATTGCACTGTGTCCAGAATATAATCTCCCCCATAGATTGAACCTCAATTACATTCTGTCCAGAATGTAATCTTCCCTACAGATTGAACCCCAATTACTCTATGGCCAGAATCGAATCTTCCCCACAGATTGAACGCCAATTACAGTCGGTCCCGAATCTAATCTTCTCCACAGATTAAACCTGAATTACACTCTGTCCAGAATCTAATCTTCTCCACAGATTGAACCCGAATTACACTCTGACCAGAATCTAATCTTCCCCACTGATTGAACACCAACCATACTCTGTCCGGAATCTAATCATACCCACAGATTGAATCTGAATTACTCCAGTTCCAAAATCTGATCTTCCCCACAGATTGAATAACAATTACACTCCTTCCGGAATCTAATTTCCTCACAGATTGAACCCCAAATACAATTGTTCCAGAATCGAATCTTCCCCACAGATTGAACGCCAATTACAGTTGGTCCGGAATCTAATCTTCCCCACAGGTTAAACCCGAATTACGCTCTGTCCAGAATCTAATCTTCTCCACAGATTGAACCCAAATTACGCTCTGTCCGGAATCTAACCTTCCCCACAGATTAAAACCGATTCACATTCTGTCCAGAATCTAATCTTCCACAATGATAGAACGCGAATTACATTCTGTCCAGAATGTAATCTACACCACAAATTGAAACTCAATTACACTCTGTCCAGAATCTAATCTTCCCCACAGCTTGAACCCCAATTACACTCTGTCCAGAATCTAATCTTCCCCACTGATTGGAACCTAGAATCTAATCTTACCCACAGATTGAATCCGAATTAAACTAGTTCCGGAATCAAATCTTCCCCACAGATTGAACCCGAATGTCATTCTGTCCAGAATCTAATCTTACCCACAGATTGAATCCGAATTACACTCGTTCCAGAATCTAATCTTCCCCACAGACTTAACCTCAATAACTCTCTGTCCAGAATCCAATCTTCCCTACAGATTAAACCACAACTACACTCTATCCAGAATCTAATCTTCCCCCACAGATTAAACACGAATTGCACTGTGTCCAGAATATAATCTCCCCCATAGATTGAACCTCAATTACATTCTGTCCAGAATGTAATCTTCCCTACAGATTGAACCCCAATTACTCTATGGCCAGAATCAAATCTTCCCCACAGATTGAACCACAATTACACTCTGTCCAGAATCTAATCTTCCCCCACAGATTAAACCCCAACTACACTCTGTCCAGGATCTATTCTTCCCCATTGATTGAACACCAACTACACTCTGTCCAGAATCAAATCTTCCCCACAGATTGATCGCCAATTACAGTCGGTCCCGAATCTATTCTTCCCCACAGGTTAAACCCGAAATATGCTCTGTCCAGAATCTAATCTTCTCCACAGATTGAACCCAAATTACGCTCTGTCCGGAATCTAACCTTCCCCATAGATTGAACACCAACTACCCTCTGTCCAGAATCGAATCTCCCCCATAGATTGAAACTCAATTACATTCTGTCCAGAATGTAATCTTCCCTACAGATTGAACCCCAATTACTCTATGGCCAGAATCAAATCTTCCCCACAGATTGAACCACAATTACACTCTGTCCGGAATCTAATCATACCCACAGATTGAATCTGAATTACTCAAGTTCCAAAATCTGCTCTTCCCCACAGATTGAATAACAATTACACTCCTTCCAGAATCTAATTTCCCCAGAGATTGAACCCCAAATACAATTGTTCCAGAATCGAATCTTCACCACAGATTGAACGCCAATTACAGTTGGTCCGGAATCTAATCTTCCCCACAGGTTAAACCCGCATTACGCTCTGTCCAGAATCTAATCTTCTCCACAGATTGAACCCAAGTTACGCTCTGTCCGGAATCTAACCTTCCCCACAGATTAAAACCGATTCACATTCTGTCCAGAATCTAATCTTCCACAATGATAGAACGCGAATTACATTCTGTCCAGAATGTAATCTACCCCACAAATTGAAACTCAATTACACTCTGTACAGAATCTAATCTTCCCCAAAGCTTGAACCCCAATTACACTCTGTACAGAATCTAATCTTCCCCACTGATTGGAACCTAGAATCTAATCTTACCCACAGATTGAATCCAAATTAAACTAGTTCCGGAATCAAATCTTCCCCACAGATTGAACCTGAATGTCATTCTGTCCAGAATCTAATCTTACCCACAGATTGAATCCGAATTACACTCGTTCCAGAATCTAATCTTCCCCACAGATTGAATCCCAATTACACTCCATCCAGAATCTAATCTTCCCCACAAATTGAACCCGAATTACACTGTCCAGAATCTCATTTTCCCCACAGACTTAACCTCAATAACTCACTGTCCAGAATCCAATCTTCCCTACAGATTGAACCACAACTACACTCTATCCAGAATCTAATCTTCCCACACAGATTAAACACGAATTGCACTGTTTCCAGAATATAATCTTCCCTATAGATTGAACGCCAATTACTCTCTGTCCAGAATCTAATCTTCCCCACAAATTGAACCCGAATTACACTCTGTCCAGAATCTAATCTTCCCCACAGATTTAACCCAATTTACACTCTGTCCTGAATCCAATCTGCCCTACAGATTGAACCCCAACTACACTCTGTCCAGAATCTAATCTTCCCCCACAGATACCACCCCAAATACACTCTGTCCGGAATCTATTCTTCCCCATAGATTGAACACCAACTACCCTCTGTCCAGAATCGAATCTTCCCCACAGATTAAACGCGAATTGCACTCTGTCCAGAATCTAATCTTCCCCACAGACTTAACCTCAATAACTCTCTGTCCAGAATCCAATCTTCCCTACAGAATAAACCACAACTACACTCTATCCAGAATCTAATCTTCCCCCACAGATTAAACACGAATTGCACTGTGTCCAGAATATAATCTCCCCCATAGATTGAACCTCAATTACATTCTGTCCAGAATGTAATCTTCCCTACAGATTGAACCCCAATTACTCTATGGCCAGAATCAAATCTTCCCCACAGATTGAACCACAATTACACTCTGTCCAGAATCTAATCTTCCCCCACAGATTAAACCCCAACTACACTCTGTCCAGGATCTATTCCTCCCCATTGATTGAACACCAACTACACTCTGTCCAGAATCAAATCTTCCCCACAGATTGATCGCCAATTACAGTCGGTCCCGAATCTAATCTTCCCCACAGGTTAAACCCGAAATATGCTCTGTCCAGAATCTAATCTTCTCCACAGATTGAACCCAAATTACGCTCTGTCCGGAATCTAACCTTCCCCATAGATTGAACACCAACTACCCTCTGTCCAGAATCGAATCTCCCCCATAGATTGAAACTCAATTACACTCTGTCCGGAATCTAATCATACCCACAGATTGAATCTGAATTACTCCAGTTCCAAAATCTGCTCTTCCCCACAGATTGAATAACAATTACACTACTTCCAGAATCTAATTTCCCCAGAGATTGAACCCCAAATACAATTGTTCCAGAATCGAATCTTCCCCACAGATTGAACGCCAATTACAGTTGGTCCGGAATCTAATCTTCCCCACAGGTTAAACCCGCATTACGCTCTGTCCAGAATCTAATCTTCTCCACAGATTGAACCCAAGTTACGCTCTGTCCGGAATCTAACCTTCCCCACAGATTAAAACCGATTCACATTCTGTCCAGAATCTAATCTTCCACAATGATAGAACGCGAATTACATTCTGTCCAGAATGTAATCTACCCCACAAATTGAAACTCAATTACACTCTGTCCAGAATCTAATCTTCCCCGCAGCTTGAACCCCAATTACACTCTGTCCAGAATCTAATCTTCCCCACTGATTGGAACCTAGAATCTAATCTTACCCACAGATTGAACCTGAATGTCATTCTGTCCAGAATCTAATCTTACCCACAGATTGAATCCGAATTACACTCGTTCCAGAATCTAATCTTCCCCACAGATTGAATCCCAATTATACTCCATCCAGAATCTAATCTTCCCCACAAATTGAACCCGAATTACACTGTCCAGAATCTAATCCTCCCCACAGACTTAACCTCAATAACTCTCTGTCCAGAATCCAATCTTCCCTACAGATTAAACCACAACTACACTCTATCCAGAATCTAATCTTCCCCACAGACTGAACCCCAATTGCGCTCTGTCCAGAATCTAATTTCTCCACAGATTGAACCACATTTACACTCTGCCCAGAATCTAATCTTCCCCACAGATTTAACCTCAATTATAATCTGTCCAGAATGTAATCTTCCCTACAGATTGAACCCCAATTACTCTCTGACCAGTATCTAATCCTCCCACAGATCGAACACCAATTACACTGTGAACAGAATCCAATCTTCCCTACAGATTGAACCCCAACTACACACTGTCTAGAATCTAATCTTCCCCACTGATTGGAACCTAGAATCTAATCTTACCCACAGATTGAATCCAAATTAAACTAGTTCCGGAATCAAATCTTCCCCACAGATTGAATCCCAATTACACTCCTTCCAGAATCTAATCTTCCCCACAGATTGAACCCGAATGTCATTCTGTCCAGAATCTAATCTTACCCACAGATTGAATCCGAATTACACTCGTTCCAGAATCTAATCTTCCCCACAGATTGAATCCCAATTACACTCCATCCAGAATCTAATCTTCCCCACAAATTGAACCCGAATTACACTCTGTCCAGAATCTAATCTTCCCCATAGACTGAACCCCAATTGCGCTCTGTCCGGAGTCAAATTTCCCCAAAGACTGAACCACATTTACACTCGGTCCAGAATCTAATCTTCCCCACAGACTTAACCCCAAGTACTCTCTGTCCCTAATCCAATTTTCCCTACAGATTGAACCCCAACTACACACTGTCTAGAATCTAATCTTCCCCCACAGATTAAACCCCAACTACACTCTGTCCAGAATCTACTCTTCCCCATAGATTGAACACCAACTACACTCTGTCCAGAATCTATTCTTCCCCACAGATTGAACCCTAATTGCGCTCTGTCCAGGATCTAATTTCCCCAAAGATTGAACCACATTTACACTCTGTTCAGAATCTAATCTTCCCCACAGACTTAACCTCAATTACTCACTGTCCAGAATCCAATCTTCCCTACAGATTGAACCACAACTACACTCTATCCAGAATCTAATCTTCCCACACAGATTAAACACGAATTGCACTGTTTCCAGAATATAATCTTCCCTACAGATTGAACCCCAATTACTCTCTGTCCCGAATCAAATCTTCCCCATAGAATGAACCACAATTACACTCTGTCCAGAATCTAATCTTCCCCACAAACTGAACCCGAATTACACTCTGTCCAGAATCTAATCTTCCCCACAGATTTAACCCAATTTACTCTCTGTCCTGAATCCAATCTGCCCTACAGATTGAATCCCAACTACACTCTGTCCAGAATCTAATCTTCCCCCACAGATTAAACCCCAACTACACTCTGTCCGGAATCTATTCTTCCCCGTAGATTGAACCCGAATTGCACTCTGTCCAGAATCTAATCTTCCCCACAGACTTAACCTCAATAACTCTCTGTCCAGAATCCAATCTTCCCTACAGATTAAACCATAACACACTCTATCCAGAATCTAATCTTCCCCCACAGATTAAACACGAATTGCACTGTGTCCAGAATATAATCTCCCCCATAGATTGAACCTCAATTACATTCTGTCCAGAATGTAATCTTCCCTACAGATTGAACCCCAATTACTCTATGGCCAGAATCGAATCTTCCCCACAGATTGAACGCCAATTACAGTCGGTCCCGAATCTAATCTTCTCCACAGATTAAACCTGAATTACACTCTGTCCAGAATCTAATCTTCTCCACAGATTGAACCCGAATTACACTCTGACCAGAATCTAATCTTCCCCACTGATTGAACACCAACCATAATCTGTCCGGAATCTAATCATACCCACAGATTGAATCTGAATTACTCCAGTTCCAAAATCTGATCTTCCCCACAGATTGAATAACAATTACACTCCTTCCGGAATCTAATTTCCTCACAGATTGAACCCCAAATACAATTGTTCCAGAATCGAATCTTCCCCACAGATTGAACGCCAATTACAGTTGGTCCGGAATCTAATCTTCCCCACAGGTTAAACACGAATTACGCTCTGTCCAGAATCTAATCTTCTCCACAGATTGAACCCAAATTACGCTCTGTCCGGAATCTAACCTTCCCCACAGATTAAAACCGATTCACATTCTGTCCAGAATCTAATCTTCCACAATGATAGAACGCGAATTACATTCTGTCCAGAATATAATCACCCCCACAAATTGAAACTCAATTACACTCTGTCCAGAATCTAATCTTCCCCACAGATTGAAACCCAATTACCCTGTGTCCAGAATCTAATGTTCCCCACAGATTGAACCCCAATTACACTCTGGCCAGAATCTAATCATCCCCACTGATTGAACACCAACCATACTCTGTCCGGAATCTAATCATATCCACAGATTGAATCTGAATTACTCCTGTTCCAAAATCTGATCTTCCCCACAGATTGAATAACAATTACACTCCTTCCAGAATCTAATCTTCCCCACAAATTGAACCCGAATTATACTCTGTCCAGAATCTAATCTTCCCACAGACTTCACCTCAATAACTCTCTGTCCAGAATCCAATCTTCCCTACAGATTAAACCACAACTACACTCTATCCAGAATCTAATCTTCCCCCACAGATTGAACCCGAATTATACTCTGTCCAGAATCTAATCTTACCCAGAGATTGAATCCGAATTACACTCGTTCCACAATCTAATCCTCCACACAGATTGAATCCCAATTACACTCTGTCCAGAATCTAATTTCCCCACAGATTGAACCCCAAATTCAATTGTTCCAGAATCGAATCTTCCCCACAGATTGAACGCCAATTACAGTTGGTCCGGAATCTAATCTTCCCCACAGGTTAAACCCGAATTATGCTCTGTCCAGAATCTAATCTTCTCCACAGATTGAACCCAAATTATGCTCTGTCCGGAATCTAACCTTCCCCACAGATTAAAACCGATTCACATTCTGTCCAGAATCTAATCTTCCACATTGATAGAACACGAATTACATTCTGTCCAGAATTTAATCTCCCCCACAAATTGAAACTCAATTACACTCTGTCCAGAATCTAATCTTCCCCACAGCTTGAACCCCAATTACACTCTGTCCAGAATCTAATCTTCCCCACTGATTGGAACCTAGAATCTAATCTTACCCACAAATTGAATCTAAATTAAACTAGTTCCGGAATCAAATCTTCCCCACAGATTGAATCCCAATTACACTCCTTCCAGAATCTAATCTTCCCCACAGATTGAACCCGAATGTCATTCTGTCCAGAATCTAATCTTACCCACAGATTGAATCCGAATTACACTCGTTCCAGAATCTAATCTTCCCCACAGATTGAATCCCAATTACACTCCATCCAGAATCTAATCTTCCCCACAAATTGAACCCAAATTACACTCTGTCCAGAATCTAATCTTCCCCACAGACTTCACCTCAATAACTCCCTGTCCAGAATCCAATCTTCCCTACAGATTAAACCACAACTACAGTCTATCCAGAATCTAATCTTCCCCCACAGATTAAACACGAATTGCACTGTGTCCAGAATATAATCTCCCCCATAGATTGAACCTCAATTACACTCTGTCCCGAATCTAATCTTCTCCACAGATTAAACCTGAATTACACTCCGTCCAGAATCTAATCTTCTCCACAGATTGAACCCGAATTACACTCTGACCAGAATCTGATCTTCCCCACAGACTGAACCCCAATTGCGCTCTGTCCAGAATCTAATTTCTCCACAGACTGAACCACATTTACACTCTGCCCAGAATCTAATCTTCGCCACAGATTTAACCTCAATTACAATCTGTCCAGAATGTAATCTTCCCTACAGATTGAACCCCAATTACTCTCTGACCAGTATCTAATCCTCCCACAGATTGAACACCAATTACACTGTGAACAGAATCTAACCTTCCCCACAGATTGAACCCCAATTATACTCTGTTAAGAATCTAATTTCCTCACAGATTGAACCCCAAATAGACTCGTTCCAGAATCTAATCTTCCCCACAGATTGAACCCGAATGTCATTCTGTCCAGAATCTAATCTTACCCACAGATTGAATCCCAATTACACTCCATCCAGAATCTAATCTTCCCCACAAATTGAACCCGAATTACACTCTGTCCAGAATCTAATCTTCCCCATAGACTGAACCCCAATTGTGCTCTGTCCGGAGTCTAATTTCCCCAAAGACTGAACCACATTTACACTCGGTCCAGAATCTAATCTTCCCCACAGACTTAACCCCAAGTACTCTCTGTCCCTAATCCAATCTTCCCTACAGATTGAACCCCAACTACACACTGTCTAGAATCTAATCTTTCCCACTGATTGGAACCTAGAATCTAATCTTACCCACAGATTGAATCCAAATTAAACTAGTTCCGGAATCAAATCTTCCCCACAGATTGAATCCCAATTACACTCCTTCCAGAATCTAATCTTCCCCACAGATTGAACCCGAATGTCATTCTGTCCAGAATCTAATCTTACCCACAGATTGAATCCGAATTACAGTCGTTCCAGAATCTAATCTTCCCCACAGATTGAATCCCAATTACACTCCATCCAGAATATAATCTTCCCCACAAATTGAACCCGAATTACACTCTGTCCAGAATCCAATCTTCCCTACAGATTAAACCACAACTACACTCTATCCAGAATCTAATCTTCCCCCACAGATTAAACACGAATTGCACTGTGTCCAGAATATAATCTCCCCCATAGATTGAACCTCAATTACACTCTGTCCCGAATCTAATCTTCTCCACAGATTAAACCTGAATTACACTCCGTCCAGAATCTAATCTTCCCCACAGATTGAACCCGAATTACACTCTGACCAGAATCTGATCTTCCCCACAGACTGAACCCCAATTGCGCTCTGTCCAGAATCTAATTTCTCCACAGATTGAACCACATTTACACTCTGCCCAGAATCTAATATTCCCCACAGATTCAACCTCAATTACAATCTGTCCAGAATGTAATCTTCCCTACAGATTGAACCCCAATTACTCTCTTACCAGTATCTAATCCTCCCACAGATTGAACACCATTTACACTGTGAACAGAATCTAATCTTCCCCACAGATTGAACCCGAATTATACTCTGTTAAGAATCTAATTTCCTCACAGATTGAACCCCAAATAGACTCGTTCCAGAATCTAATCTTCCCCACAGATTGAACCCGAATGTCATTCTGTCCAGAATCTAATCTTACCCACTGATTGAATCCTAATTACACTCGTTCCAGAATCTAATCTTCCCCACAGATTGAATCCCAATTACACTCCATCCAGAATCTAATCTTCCCCACAAATTGAACCCGAATTACACTCTGTCCAGAATCTAATCTTCCCCATAGACTGAACCCCAATTGCGCTCTGTCCGGAGTCTAATTTCCCCAAAGACTGAACCACATTTAAACTCGGTCCAGAATCTAATCTTCCACACAGACTTAACCCCAAGTACTCTCTGTCCCTAATCCAATCTTCCCTACAGATTGAACCCCAACTACACACTATCTAGAATCTAATCTTCCCCCACAGATTAAACCCCAACTACATTCTGTCCAGAATCTACTCTTCCCCATAGATTGAACACCAACTACACTCTGTCCGGAATCTATTCTTCCCCACAGATTGAACCCCAATTGCGCTCTGTCCAGGATCTAATTTCCCCAAAGATTGAACCACATTTACACTCTCTCCAGAATCTAATCTTCCCCACAGACATAACCTCAATTACTCACTGTCCAGAATCCAATCTTCCCTACAGATTGAACCACAACTACACTCTATCCAGAATCTAATCTTCCCACACAGATTAAACACGAATTGCACTGTTTCCAGAATATAATCTTCCCTACAGATTGAACCCCAATTACTCTCTGTCCCGAATCAAATCTTCCCCACAGAATGAACCACAATTACACTCTGTCCAGAATCTAATCTTCCCCACAAATTGAACCCGAATTACACTCTGTCCAGAATCTAATCTTCCCCACAGATTTAACCCAATTTACTCTCTGTCCTGAATCCAATCTGCCCTACAGATTGAACCCCAACTACACTCTGTCCAGAATCTAATCTTCCCCCACAGATTAAACCCCAACTACACTCTGTCCAGAATCTAATCTTCCCCACAGACTTAACCTCAATAACTCTCTGTCCAGAATCCAATCTTCCCTACAGAATAAACCACAACTACACTCTATCCAGAATCTAATCTTCCGCCACAGATTAAACACGAATTGCACTGTGTCCAGAATATAATCTCCCCCATAGATTGAACCTCAATTACATTCTGTCCAGAATGTAATCTTCCCTACAGATTGAACCCCAATTACTCTATGGCCAGAATCGAATCTTCCCCACAGATTGAACGCCAATTATAGTCGGTCCGGAATCTAATCTTCCCCACAGATTTAACCTGAATTACGCTCTGTCCACAATCTAATCTTCTCCACAGATTGAACCCAAATTACGCTCTGTCCGGAATCTAACCTTCCCCACAGATTAAACCCGATTCACATTCTGTCCAGAGTCTAATCTTCTACAATGATAGAACGTGAATTACATTCTGTCCAGAATATAATCACCCCCACAAATTGAAACTCAATTACACTCTATCCGGAATCTAATCTTCCCTACAGATTGAACCCCAATTACTCTCTGACCAGTATCTAATCTTCCCACAGATTGAACACCAATTACACTGTGAACAGAATCTAATCTTCCCCACAGATTGAACCCGAATTATACTCTGTTAAGAATCTAATTTCCTCACAGATTGAACCCCAAATAGACTCGTTCCAGAATCTAATCTTCCCCACAAATTGAACCCGAATTACACTCTATCCAGAATCTAATCTTCCCCACAGACTTAACCTGAATAACTCTCTGTCCAGAATCCAATCTTCCCTACAGATTAAACCACAACTACACTCTATCCAGAATCTAATCTTCCCCAACAGATTAAACACGAATTACACTCTGTCCAGAATATAATCTCCCCCATAGATTGAACCTCAATTACATTCTGTCCAGAATGTAATCTTCCCTACAGATTGAACCCCAATTACTCTATGGCCAGAATCAAATCTTCCCCACAGATTGAACCACAATTACACTCAGTCCCGAATCTAATCTTCTCCACAGATTAAACCTGAATTATACTCCGTCCAGAATCTAATCTTCTCCACAGATTGAACCCGAATTACACTCTGACCAGAATCTGATCATCCCCACAGACTGAACCCCAATTGCGCTCTGTCCAGTATCTAATCTTCCCCACAGATTGAATCCCAATTACACTCTGTCCAGAATCTAATCTTCCCCACAGGTTAAACCCCAATTGCGCTCTGTCCAGTATCTAATCTTCCCCACAGACTGAACCCCAATTGCGCTCTGTCCAGAATCTAATTTCTCCACAGACTGAACCACATTTACACTCTGCCCAGAATCTAATCTTCGCCACAGATTTAACCTCAATTACAATCTGTCCAGAATGTAATCTTCCCTACAGATTGAACCCCAATTACTCTCTGACCAGTATCTAATCCTCCCACAGATTGAACACCAATTACACTGTGAACAGAATCTAACCTTCCCCACAGATTGAACCCCAATTATACTCTGTTAAGAATCTAATTTCCTCACAGATTGAACCCCAAATAGACTCGTTCCAGAATCTAATCTTCCCCACAGATTGAACCCGAATGTCATTCTGTCCAGAATCTAATCTTACCCACAGATTGAATCCCAATTACACTCCATCCAGAATCTAATCTTCCCCACAAATTGAACCCGAATTACACTCTGTCCAGAATCTAATCTTCCCCATAGACTGAACCCCAATTGTGCTCTGTCCGGAGTCTAATTTCCCCAAAGACTGAACCACATTTACACTCGGTCCAGAATCTAATCTTCCCCACAGACTTAACCCCAAGTACTCTCTGTCCCTAATCCAATCTTCCCTACAGATTGAACCCCAACTACACACTGTCTAGAATCTAATCTTTCCCACTGATTGGAACCTAGAATCTAATCTTACCCACAGATTGAATCCAAATTAAACTAGTTCCGGAATCAAATCTTCCCCACAGATTGAATCCCAATTACACTCCTTCCAGAATCTAATCTTCCCCACAGATTGAACCCGAATGTCATTCTGTCCAGAATCTAATCTTACCCACAGATTGAATCCGAATTACAGTCGTTCCAGAATCTAATCTTCCCCACAGATTGAATCCCAATTACACTCCATCCAGAATATAATCTTCCCCACAGATTGAATCCCAATTACACTCCTTCCAGAATCTAATCTTCCCCACAGATTGAACCCGAATGTCATTCTGTCCAGAATCTAATCTTACCCACAGATTGAATCCGAATTACACTCGTTCCAGAATCTAATCTTCCCCACAGATTGAATCCCAATTACACTCTATCCAGAATCTAATCTTCCCCACAAATTGAACCCGAATTACACTCTGTCCAGAATCCAATCTTCCCTACAGATTAAACCACAACTACACTCTATCCAGAATCTAATCTTCCCCCACAGATTAAACACGAATTGCACTGTGTCCAGAATATAATCTCCCCCATAGATTGAACCTCCATTACACTCTGTCCCGAATCTAATCTTCTCCACAGATTAAACCTGAATTACACTCCGTCCAGAATCTAATCTTCCCCACAGATTGAACCCGAATTACACTCTGACCAGAATCTGATCTTCCCCACAGACTGAACCCCAATTGCGCTCTGTCCAGAATCTAATTTCTCCACAGATTGAACCACATTTACACTCTGCCCAGAATCTAATCTTCCCCACAGATTTAACCTCAATTACAATCTGTCCAGAATGTAATCTTCCCTACAGATTGAACCCCAATTACTCTCTTACCAGTATCTAATCCTCCCACAGATTGAACACCATTTACACTGTGAACAGAATCTAATCTTCCCCACAGATTGAACCCGAATTATACTCTGTTAAGAATCTAATTTCCTCACAGATTGAACCCCAAATAGACTCGTTCCAGAATCTAATCTTCCCCACAGATTGAACCCGAATGTCATTCTGTCCAGAATCTAATCTTACCCACTGATTGAATCCTAATTACACTCGTTCCAGAATCTAATCTTCCCCACAGATTGAATCCCAATTACACTCCATCCAGAATCTAATCTTCCCCACAAATTGAACCCGAATTACACTCTGTCCAGAATCTAATCTTCCCCATAGACTGAACCCCAATTGCGCTCTGTCCGGAGTCTAATTTCCCCAAAGACTGAACCACATTTAAACTCGGTCCAGAATCTAATCTTCCACACAGACTTAACCCCAAGTACTCTCTGTCCCTAATCCAATCTTCCCTACAGATTGAACCCCAACTACACACTATCTAGAATCTAATCTTCCCCCACAGATTAAACCCCAACTACATTCTGTCCAGAATCTACTCTTCCCCATAGATTGAACACCAACTACACTCTGTCCGGAATCTATTCTTCCCCACAGATTGAACCCCAATTGCGCTCTGTCCAGGATCTAATTTCCCCAAAGATTGAACCACATTTACACTCTCTCCAGAATCTAATCTTCCCCACAGACATAACCTCAATTACTCACTGTCCAGAATCCAATCTTCCCTACAGATTGAACCACAACTACACTCTATCCAGAATCTAATCTTCCCACACAGATTAAACACGAATTGCACTGTTTCCAGAATATAATCTTCCCTACAGATTGAACCCCAATTACTCTCTGTCCCGAATCAAATCTTCCCCACAGAATGAACCACAATTACACTCTGTCCAGAATCTAATCTTCCCCACAAATTGAACCCGAATTACACTCTGTCCAGAATCTAATCTTCCCCACAGATTTAACCCAATTTACTCTCTGTCCTGAATCCAATCTGCCCTACAGATTGAACCCCAACTACACTCTGTCCAGAATCTAATCTTCCCCCACAGATTAAACCCCAACTACACTCTGTCCAGAATCTAATCTTCCCCACAGACTTAACCTCAATAACTCTCTGTCCAGAATCCAATCTTCCCTACAGAATAAACCACAACTACACTCTATCCAGAATCTAATCTTCCCCCACAGATTAAACACGAATTGCACTGTGTCCAGAATATAATCTCCCCCATAGATTGAACCTCAATTACATTCTGTCCAGAATGTAATCTTCCCTACAGATTGAACCCCAATTACTCTATGGCCAGAATCGAATCTTCCCCACAGATTGAACGCCAATTACAGTCGGTCCGGAATCTAATCTTCCCCACAGATTTAACCTGAATTACGCTCTGTCCACAATCTAATCTTCTCCACAGATTGAACCCAAATTACGCTCTGTCCGGAATCTAACCTTCCCCACAGATTAAACCCGATTCACATTCTGTCCAGAGTCTAATCTTCTACAATGATAGAACGTGAATTACATTCTGTCCAGAATATAATCACCCCCACAAATTGAAACTCAATTACACTCTATCCGGAATCTAATCTTCCCTACAGATTGAACCCCAATTACTCTCTGACCAGTATCTAATCTTCCCACAGATTGAACACCAATTACACTGTGAACAGAATCTAATCTTCCCCACAGATTGAACCCGAATTATACTCTGTTAAGAATCTAATTTCCTCACAGATTGAACCCCAAATAGACTCGTTCCAGAATCTAATCTTCCCCACAAATTGAACCCGAATTACACTCTGTCCAGAATCTAATCTTCCCCACAGACTTAACCTCAATAACTCTCTGTCCAGAATCCAATCTTCCCTACAGATTAAACCACAACTACACTCTATCCAGAATCTAATCTTCCCCCACAGATTAAACACGAATTACACTCTGTCCAGAATATAATTTCCCCATAGATTGAACCTCAATTACATTCTGTCCAGAATGTAATCTTCCCTACAGATTGAACCCCAATTACTCTATGGCCAGAATCAAATCTTCCCCACAGATTGAACCACAATTACACTCAGTCCCGAATCTAATCTTCTCCACAGATTAAACCTGAATTATACTCCGTCCAGAATCTAATCTTCTCCACAGATTGAACCCGAATTACACTCTGACCAGAATCTGATCATCCCCACAGACTGAACCCCAATTGCGCTCTGTCCAGTATCTAATCTTCCCCACAGATTGAATCCCAATTACACTCTGTCCAGAATCTAATCTTATCCACAGGTTAAACCCGAATTACGCTCTGTCCAGAATCTAATCTTCTCCACAGATTGAAGCCAAATTACGCACTGTCCGGAATCTAATCTTCCCCACAGCTTGAACCCCAATTACACTCTGTCCAGAATCTAATCTTCCCCACTGATTGGAACCCAGAATCTAATCTTACCCACAGATTGAATCCGAATTAAACTAGTTCCGGAATCAAATCTTCCATACAGATTGAACCCCAATTACACTCCTTCCAGAATCTAATCTTCCCCACAGATTGAACCCGAATGTCATTCTGTCCAGAATCTAATCTTACCCACAGATTGAATCCGAATTACACTCGTTCCAGAATCTAATCTTCCCCACAGATTGAATCCCAATTACACTCCATCCAGAATCTAATCTTCCCCACAAATTGAACCCGAATTACACTCTGTCCAGAATCTAATCTTCCCACAGACTTCACCTCAATAACTCTCTGTCCAGAATCCAATCTTCCCTACAGATTAAACCACAACTACACTCTATCCAGAATCTAATCTTCCCCCACAGATTAAACACGAATTGCACTGTGTCCAGAATATAATCTCCCCCATAGATTGAACCTCAATTACATTCTGTCCAGAATGTAATCTTCCCTACAGATTGAACCCCAATTACTCTATGGCCAGAATCGAATCTTCCCCACAGATTGAACGCCAATTACAGTCGGTCCGGAATCTAATCTTCCCCACAGATTTAACCCGAATTACGCTCTGTCCACAATCTAATCTTCTCCACAGATTGAACCCAAATTACGCTCTGTCTGGAATCTAACCTTCCCCACAGATTAAACCCGATTCACATTCTGTCCAGAGTCTAATCTTCTACAATGATAGAACGCGAATTACATTCTGTCCAGAATATAATCACCCCCACAAATTGAAACTCAATTACACTCTATCCGGAATCTAATCTTCCCTACAGATTGAACCCCAATTACTCTCTGACCAGTATCTAATCTTCCCACAGATTGAACACCAATTACACTGTGAACAGAATCTAATCTTCCCCACAGATTGAACCCGAATTATACTCTGTTAAGAATCTAATTTCCTCACAGATTGAACCCCAAATAGACTCGTTCCAGAATCTAATCTTCCCCACAAATTGAACCCGAATTACACTCTGTCCAGAATCTAATCTTCCCCACAGACTTAACCTCAATAACTCTCTGTCCAGAATCCAATCTTCCCTACAGATTAAACCACAACTACACTCTATCCAGAATCTAATCTTCCCCCACAGATTAAACACGAATTACACTCTGTCCAGAATATAATCTCCCCCATAGATTGAACCTCAATTACATTCTGTCCAGAATGTAATCTTCCCTACAGATTGAACCCCAATTACTCTATGGCCAGAATCAAATCTTCCCCACAGATTGAACCACAATTACACTCTGTCCCGAATCTAATCTTCTCCACAGATTAAACCTGAATTATACTCCGTCCAGAATCTAATTTTCTCCACAGATTGAACCCGAATTACACTCTGACCAGAATCTGATCTTCCCCACAGACTGAACCCCAATTGCGCTCTGTCCAGTATCTAATCTTCCCCACAGATTGAATCCCAATTACACTCTGTCCAGAATCCAATCTTCCCCACAGGTTAAACCCGAATTACGCTCTGTCCAGAATCTAATCTTCTCCACAGATTGAAGCCAAATTACGCACTGTCCGGAATTTAATCTTCCCCACAGATTGAACGCCAATTACAGTCGGTCCGGAATCTAATCTTCCCCACAGATTTAACCTGAATTACGCTCTGTCCACAATCTAATCTTCTCCACAGATTGAACCCAAATTACGCTCTGTCCGGAATCTAACCTTCCCCACAGATTAAACCCGATTCACATTCTGTCCAGAGTCTAATCTTCTACAATGATAGAACGCGAATTACATTCTGTCCAGAATATAATCACCCCCACAAATTGAAACTCAATTACACTCTATCCGGAATATAATCTCCCCCATAGATTGAACCTCAATTACATTCTGTCCAGAATGTAATCTTCCCTACAGATTGAACCCCAATTACTCTATGGCCAGAATCAAATCTTCCCCACAGATTGAACCACAATTACACTCTGTCCTGAATCTAATCTTCTCCACAGATTAAACCTGAATTATACTCCGTCCAGAATCTAATCTTCTCCACAGATTGAACCCGAATTACACTCTGACCAGAATCTGATCTTCCCCACAGACTGAACCCCAATTGCGCTCTGTCCAGAATCTAATTTCTCCACAGATTGAACCACATTTACACTCTGCCCAGAATCTAATCTTCCCCACAGATTTAACCTCAATTACAATCTGTCCAGAATGTAATCTTCCCTACAGATTGAACCCCAATTACTCTCTGACCAGTATCTAATCCTCCCACAGATTGAACACCAATTACACTGTGAACAGAATCTAATCTTCCCCACAGATTGAACCCGAATTATACTCTGTTAAGAATCTAATTTCCTCACAGATTGAACCCCAAATAGACTCGTTCCAGAATCCAATCTTCCCCACAGATTGAACCCGAATGTCATTCTGTCCAGAATCTAATCTTACCCACAAATTGAATCCGAATTACACTCGTTCCAGAATCAAATCTTCCCCACAGATTGAATCCCAATTACACTCCATCCAGAATCTAATCTTCCCCACAAATTAAACCCGAATTACACTCTGTCCAGAATCTAATCTTCCCCATAGACTGAACCCCAATTGCGCTCCGTCCGGAGTCTAATTTCCCCAAAGACTGAACCACATTTACACTCGGTCCAGAATCTGATCTTCCCCACAGACTTAACCCCAAGTACTCTCTGTCCCAAATCCAATCTTCCCTACAGATTGAACCCCAACTACACACTGTCTAGAATCTAATCTTCCCCACTGATTGGAACCTAGAATCTAATCTTACCCACAGATTGAATCCAAATTACACTCCTTCCAGAATCTAATCTTCCCCACAGATTGAACCCGAACATCATTCTGTCCAGAATCTAATCTTACCCACAGATTGAATCCGAATTACACTTGTTCCAGAATCTAATCTTCCCCACAGATTGAATCCCAATTACACTCCATCCAGAATCTAATCTTCCCCACAAATTGAACCCGAATTACACTCTGTCCAGAATCTAATCTTCCCCACAGACTTCACCTCAATAACTCTCTGTCCAGAATCCAATCTTCCCTACAGATTGAAACCACAACTACACTCTATCCAGAATCTAATCTTCCCCCACAGATTAAACACGAATTGCACTGTGTCCAGAATATAATCTCCCCCATAGATTGAACTCTGTCCCGAATCTAATCCTCTCCACAGATTAAACCTGAATTACACTCCGTCCAGAATCTAATCTTCCCCACAGATTGAACCCGAATTACACTCTGACCAGAATCTGATCTTCCCCACAGACTGAACCCCAATTGCGCTCTGTCCAGAATCTAATTTCTCCACAGATTGAACCACATTTACACTCTGCCCAGAATCTACTCTTCCCCACAGATTTAACCTCAATTACAATCTGTCCAGAATGTAATCTTCCCTACAGATTGAACCCCAATTACTCTCTGACCAGTATCTAATCCTCCCACAGATTGAGCACCAATTACACTGTGAACAGAATCTAATCTTCCCCACAGATTGAACGCGAATTATACTCTGTTAAGAATCTAATTTCCTCACAGATTGAACCCCAAATAGACTCGTTCCAGAATCTAATCTTCCCCACAAATTGAACCCGAATTACACTCTGTCCAGAATCTAATCTTCCCCACAGACTTAACCTCAATTACTCACTGTCCAGAATCCAATCTTCCCTACAGATTGAACCACAACTACACTCTATCCAGAATCTAATCTTCCCACACATAAACACGAATTGCACTGTTTCCAGAATATAATCTTCCCTACAGATTGAACCCCAATTACTCTCTGTCTCGAATCAAATCTTCCCCACAGAATGAACCACAATTACACTCTGTCCAGAATCTAATCTTCCCCACAAATTGAACCCGAATTACACTCTGTCCAGAATCTAATCTTCCCCACAGATTTAACCCAATTTGCTCTATGTCCTGAATCCAATCTGCCCTACAGATTGAACCCCAACTACACTCTGTCCAGAATCTAATCTTCCGCCACAGATTAAACCCCAACTACACTCTGTCCAGAATCTAATCTTCCCCACAGACTTAACCTCAATAACTCTCTGTCCAGAATCCAATCTTCCCTACAGAATAAACCACAACTACACTCTATCCAGAATCTAATCTTCCCCCACAGATTAAACACGAATTGCACTGTGTCCAGAATATAATCTCCCCCATAGATTGAACCTCAATTACATTCTGTCCAGAATGTAATCTTCCCTACAGATTGAACCCCAATTACTCTATGGCCAGAATCGAATCTTCCCCACAGATTGAATAACAATTACACTCCTTCCAGAATCTAATCTTCCCCACAGATTTAACCCGAATTATACTCTGTCCAGAACCTAATCTTACCCAGAGATTGAATCCGAATTACACTCGTTCCACAAAATAATCCTCCCCACAGATTGAATCCCAATTACACTCTGTCCAGAATCTAATTTCCCCACAGATTGAACCCCAAATACAATTGTTCCAGAATCGAATCTTCCCCACAGATTGAACGCCAATTACAGTTGGTCCGGAATCTAATCTTCCCCACAGGTTAAACCCGAATTACGCTCTGTCCAGAATCTAATCTTCTCCACAGATTGAACCCAAATTACGCTCTGTCCGGAATCTAACCTTCCCCACAGATTAAAACCGATTCACATTCTGTCCAGAATCTAATCTTCCACATTGATAGAACACGAATTACATTCTGTCCAGAATTTAATCTACCCCACAAGTTGAAACTCAATTACACTCTGTCCAGAATCTAATCTTCCCCACAGCTTGAACCCCAATTACACTCTGTCCAGAATCTAATCTTCCCCACTGATTGGAACCTAGAATCTAATCTTACCCACAGATTGAATCCAAATTAAACTAGTTCCGGAATCAAATCTTCCCCACAGATTGAATCCCAATTACACTCCTTCCAGAATCTAATCTTCCCCACAGATTGAACCCGAACATCATTCTGTCCAGAATCTAATCTTACCCACAGATTGAATCCGAATTACACTTGTTCCAGAATCTAATCTTCCCCACAGATTGAATCCCAATTACACTCCATCCAGAATCTAATCTTCCCCACAAATTGAACCCGAATTACACTCTGTCCAGAATCTAATCTTCCCCACAGACTTCACCTCAATAACTCTCTGTCCAGAATCCAATCTTCCCTACAGATTAAACCACAACTACACTCTATCCAGAATCTAATCTTCCCCCACAGATTAAACACGAATTGCACTGTGTCCAGAATATAATCTCCCCCATAGATTGAACTCTGTCCCGAATCTAATCCTCTCCACAGATTAAACCTGAATTACACTCCGTCCAGAATCTAATCTTCCCCACAGATTGAACCCGAATTACACTCTGACCAGAATCTGATCTTCCCCACAGACTGAACCCCAATTGCGCTCTGTCCAGAATCTAATTTCTCCACAGATTGAACCACATTTACACTCTGCCCAGAATCTACTCTTCCCCACAGATTTAACCTCAATTACAATCTGTCCAGAATGTAATCTTCCCTACAGATTGAACCCCAATTACTCTCTGACCAGTATCTAATCCTCCCACAGATTGAGCACCAATTACACTGTGAACAGAATCTAATCTTCCCCACAGATTGAACGCGAATTATACTCTGTTAAGAATCTAATTTCCTCACAGATTGAACCCCAAATAGACTCGTTCCAGAATCTAATCTTCCCCACAAATTGAACCCGAATTACACTCTGTCCAGAATCTAATCTTCCCCACAGACTTAACCTCAATTACTCACTGTCCAGAATCCAATCTTCCCTACAGATTGAACCACAACTACACTCTATCCAGAATCTAATCTTCCCACACATAAACACGAATTGCACTGTTTCCAGAATATAATCTTCCCTACAGATTGAACCCCAATTACTCTCTGTCCCGAATCAAATCTTCCCCACAGAATGAACCACAATTACACTCTGTCCAGAATCTAATCTTCCCCACAAATTGAACCCGAATTACACTCTGTCCAGAATCTAATCTTCCCCACAGATTTAACCCAATTTGCTCTATGTCCTGAATCCAATCTGCCCTACAGATTGAACCCCAACTATACTCTGTCCAGAATCTAATCTTCCGCCACAGATTAAACCCCAACTACACTCTGTCCAGAATCTAATCTTCCCCACAGACTTAACCTCAATAACTCTCTGTCCAGAATCCAATCTTCCCTACAGAATAAACCACAACTACACTCTATCCAGAATCTAATCTTCCCCCACAGATTAAACACGAATTGCACTGTGTCCAGAATATAATCTCCCCCATAGATTGAACCTCAATTACATTCTGTCCAGAATGTAATCTTCCCTACAGATTGAACCCCAATTACTCTATGGCCAGAATCGAATCTTCCCCACAGATTGAATAACAATTACACTCCTTCCAGAATCTAATCTTCACCACAGATTTAACCCGAATTATACTCTGTCCAGAACCTAATCTTACCCAGAGATTGAATCCGAATTACACTCGTTCCACAAAATAATCCTCCCCACAGATTGAATCCCAATTACACTCTGTCCAGAATCTAATTTCCCCACAGATTGAACCCCAAATACAATTGTTCCAGAATCGAATCTTCCCCACAGATTGAACGCCAATTACAGTTGGTCCGGAATCTAATCTTCCCCACAGGTTAAACCCGAATTACGCTCTGTCCAGAATCTAATCTTCTCCACAGATTGAACCCAAATTACGCTCTGTCCGGAATCTAACCTTCCCCACAGATTAAAACCGATTCACATTCTGTCCAGAATCTAATCTTCCACATTGATAGAACACGAATTACATTCTGTCCAGAATTTAATCTACCCCACAAGTTGAAACTCAATTACACTCTGTCCAGAATCTAATCTTCCCCACAGCTTGAACCCCAATTACACTCTGTCCAGAATCTAATCTTCCCCACTGATTGGAACCTAGAATCTAATCTTACCCACAGATTGAATCCAAATTAAACTAGTTCCGGAATCAAATCTTCCCCACAGATTGAATCCCAATTACACTCCTTCCAGAATCTAATCTTCCCCACAGATTGAACCCGAATGTCATTCTGTCCAGAATCTAATCTTACCCACAGATTGAATCCGAATTACACTCGTTCCAGAATCTAATCTTCCCCACAGATTGAATCCCAATTACACTCCATCCAGAATCTAATCTTCCCCACAACTTAAACCCGAATTACACTCTGTCCAGAATCTAATCTTCCCCACAGACTTAACCTCAATAACTCTCTGTCCAGAATCCAATCTTCCCTACAGATTAAACCACAACTACACTCTATACAGAATCTAATCTTCCCCCACAGATTAAACACGAATTGCACGGAGTCCAGAATATAATCTCCCCCATAGATTGAACCTCAATTACATTCTGTCCAGAATGTAATCTTCCCTACAGATTGAACCCCAATTACTCTATGGCCAGAATCAAATCTTCCCCACAGATTGAACCCGAATTACACTCTGTCCAGAATCTAATCTTCCCCACAGACTTAACCTCAATTACTCACTGTCCAGAATCCAATCTTCCCTACAGATTGAACCACAACTACACTCTATCCAGAATCTAATCTTCCCACACAGATTAAACACGAATTGCACTGTTTCCAGAATATAATCTTCCCTACAGATTGAACCCCAATTACTCTCTGTCCCGAATCAAATCTTCCCCACAGAATGAACCACAATTACACTCTGTCCAGAATCTAATCTTCCCCACAAATTGAACCCGAATTACACTCTGTCCAGAATCTAATCTTCCCCACAGATTTAACCCAATTTGCTCTCTGTCCTGAATCCAATCTGCCCTACAGATTGAACCCCAACTACACTCTGTCCAGAATCTAATCTTCCGCCACAGATTAAACCCCAACTACACTCTGTCCAGAATCTAATCTTCCCCACAGACTTAACCTCAATAACTCTCTGTCCAGAATCCAATCTTCCCTACAGAATAAACCACAACTACACTCTATCCAGAATCTAATCTTCCCCCACAGATTAAACACGAATTGCACTGTGTCCAGAATATAATCTCCCCCATAGATTGAACCTCAATTACATTCTGTCCAGAATGTAATCTTCCCTACAGATTGAACCCCAATTACTCTATGGCCAGAATCGAATCTTCCCCACAGATTGAACGCCAATTACAGTCGGTCCGGAATCTAATCTTCCCCACAGATTTAACCCGAATTACGCTCTGTCCACAATCTAATCTTCTCCACAGATTGAACCCAAATTACGCTCTGTCCGGAATCTAACCTTCCCCACAGATTAAACCCGATTCACATTCTGTCCTGAGTCTAATCTTCTACAATGATAGAACGCGAATTACATTCTGTCCAGAATATAATCACCCCCACAAATTGAAACTCAATTACACTCTGTCCAGAATCTAATGTTCCCCACAGATTGAACCCCAATTACATTCTGGCCAGAATCTAATCATCCCCACTGATTGAACACCAACCATACTCTGTCCGGAATCTAATCATATCCACAGATTGAATCTGAATTACTCCAGTTCCAAAATCTGATCTTCCCCACAGATTGAATAACAATTACACTCCTTCCAGAATCTAATCTTCCCCACAGATTTAACCCGAATTATACTCTGTCCAGAATCTAATCTTACCCAGAGATTGAATCCGAATTACACTTGTTCCACAAACTAATCCTCCCCACAGATTGAATCCCAATTACACTCTGTCCAGAATCTAATTTCCCCACAGATTGAACCCCAAATACAATTGTTCCAGAATCGAATCTTCCCCACAGATTGAACGCCAATTACAGTTGGTCCGGAATCTAATCTTCCCCACAGGTTAAACCCGAATTACGCTCTGTCCAGAATCTAATCTTCTCCACAGATTGAACCCAAATTACGCTCTGTCCGGAATCTAACCTTCCCCACAGATTAAAACCGATTCACATTCTGTCCAGAATCTAATCTTCCACATTGATAGAACACGAATTACATTCTGTCCAGAATTTAATCTACCCCACAAGTTGAAACTCAATTACACTCTGTCCAGAATCTAATCTTCCCTAAAGCTTGAACCCCAGTTACACTCTGTCCAGAATCTAATCTTCCCCACTGATTGGAACCTAGAATCTAATCTTACCCACAGATTGAATCCAAATTAAACTAGTTCCGGAATCAAATCTTCCCCACAGATTGAACCCGAATGTCATTCTGTCCAGAATCTAATCTTACCCACTGATTGAATCCTAATTACACTCGTTCCAGAATCTAATCTTCCCCACAGATTGAACCACAATTACACTCCGTCCAGAATCTAATCTCCTCCACAGATTGAACCCGAATTACACTCTGACCAGAATCTGATCTTCCCCACAGACTGAACCCCAATTGCGCTCTGTCCAGAATCTAATTTCCCCAAAGATTGAACCACATTTACACTCTGTCCAGAATCTAATCTTCCCCACAGACTTCACCTCAATAACTCCCTGTCCAGAATCCAATCTTCCCTACAGATTAAACCACAACTACACTCTATCCAGAATCTAATCTTCCCCCACAGATTAAACACGAATTGCACTGTGTCCAGAATATAATCTCCCCCATAGATTGAACCTCAATTACACTCTGTCCCGAATCTAATCTTCTCCACAGATTAAACCTGAATTACACTCCGTCCAGAATCTAATCTTCTCCACAGATTGAACCCGAATTACACTCTGACCAGAATCTGATCTTCCCCACAGACTGAACCCCAATTGCGCTCTGTCCAGAATCTAATTTCTCCACAGATTTAACCACATTTACACTCTGCCCAGAATCTAATCTTCCCCACAGATTTAACCTCAATTACAATCTGTCCAGAATGTAATCTTCCCTACAGATTGAACCCCAATTACTCTCTGACCAGTATCTAATCCTCCCACAGATTGAACACCAATTACACTGTGAACAGAATCTAATCTTCCCCACAGATTGAACCCGAATTATACTCTGTTAAGAATCTAATTTCCTCACAGATTGAACCACAAATAGACTCGTTCCAGAATCTAATCTTCCCCACAAATTGAACCCGAATTACACTCTGTCCAGAATCTAATCTTCCCCACAGACTTAACCTCAATAACTCTCTGTCCAGAATCCAATCTTCCCTACAGATTAAACCACAACTACACTCTATACAGAATCTAATCTTCCCCACAAATTGAACCCGAATTACACTCTGTCCAGAATGTAAACTTCCCCACAGACTTAACCTCAATAACTCTCTGTCCAGAATCTAATCTTCCCCCACAGATTAAACACGAATTACACTCTGTCCAGAATATAATCTCCCCCATAGATTGAACCTCAATTACATTCTGTCCAGAATGTAATCTTCCCTACAGATTGAACCCCAATTACTCTATGGCCAGAATCAAATCTTCCCCACAGATTGAACCACAATTACACTCTGTCCCGAATCTAATCTTCTCCACAGATTAAACCTGAATTACACTCCATCCAGAATCTAATCTTCCCCACAGATTGAATCCCAATTACACTCCATCCAGAATCTAATCTTCCCCACAAATTGAACCCGAATTACACTCTGTCCAGAATGTAATCTTCCCCACAGACTTAACCTCAATAACTCTCTGTCCAGAATCCAATCTTCCCTACAGATTAAACCACAACTACACTCTATACAGAATCTAATCTTCCCCACAGATTAAACACGAATTGCACTGTGTCCAGAATATAATCTCCCCCATAGATTGAACCTCAATTACATTCTGTCCAGAATGTAATATTCCCTACAGATTGAACCCCAATTACTCTATGGCCAGAATCAAATCTTCCCCACAGACTGAACCCCAATTGTGCTCTGTCCAGAATCTAATTTCTCCACAGATTGAACCACATTTACACTCTGTCCAGAATCTAATCTTCCCCACAGATTTAACCTCAATTACAATCTGTCCAGAATGTAATCTTCCCTACAGATTGAACCTCAATTACTCTCTGACCAGTATCTAATCTTCCCACAGATTGAACACCAATTACACTGTGAACAGAATCTAATCTTCCCCACAGATTGAACCCGAATTATACTCTGTTAAGAATCTAATTTCCTCACAGATTGAACCCCAAATAGACTCGTTCCAGAATCTAATCTTCCCCACAAATTGAACCCGAATTACACTCTGTCCAGAATCTAATCTTCCCCACAGACTTAACCTCAATAACTCTCTGTCCAGAATCCAATCTTCCCTACAGATTAAACCACAACTACACTCTATCCAGAATCTAATCTTCCCCCACAGATTAAACACGAATTACACTCTGTCCAGAAAATAATCTCCCCCATAGATTGAACCTCAATTACATTCTGTCCAGAATGTAATCTTCCCTACAGATTGAACCCCAATTACTCTATGGCCAGAATCAAATCTTCCCCACAGATTGAACCACAATTACACTCTGTCCCGAATCTAATCTTCTCCACAGATTAAACCCGAATTACGCTCTGTCCAGAATCTAATCTTCTCCACAGATTGAACCCAAATTACGCACTGTCCGGAATCTAATCTTCCCCACAGCTTGAACCCCAATTACACTCTGTCCAGAATCTAATCATCCCCACTGATTGGAACCCAGAATCTAATCTTACCCACAGATTGAATCCGAAATAAACTAGTTCCGGAATCAAATCTTCCATACAGATTGAACCCCAATTACACTCCTTCCAGAATCTAATCTTCCCCACAGATTGAACCCGAATGTCATTTTGTCCAGAATCTAATCTTACCCACAGATTGAATACGAATTACACTCGTTCCAGAATCTAATCTTCCCCACAGATTGAATCCCAATTACACTCCATCCAGAATCTAATCTTCCCCACAAATTGAACCCGAATTACACTCTGTCCAGAATCTAATCTTCCCACAGACTTCACCTCAATAACTCTCTGTCCAGAATCCAATCTTCCCTACAGATTAAACCACAACTACACTCTATCCAGAATCTAATCTTCCCCCACAGATTAAACACGAATTGCACTGTGTCCAGAATATCATCTCCCCCATAGATTGAACCTCAATTACACTCTGTCCCGAATCTAATCTTCTCCACAGATTAAACCTGAATTACACTCCGTCCAGAATCTAATCTTCTCCACAGATTGAACCCGAATTACACTCTGACCAGAATCTGATCTTCCCCACAGACTGAACCCCAATTGCGCTCTGTCCAGAATCTAACTTCTCCACAGATTGAACCACGTTTACACTCTGCCCAGAATCTAATCTTCCCCACAGATTTAACCTCAATTACAATCTGTCCAGAATGTAATCTTCCCTACAGCTTGAACCCCAATTACTCTCTGACCAGTATCTAATCCTCCCACAGATTGAACACCAATTACACTGTGAACAGAATCTAATCTTCCCCACAGATTGAACCCGAATTATACTCTGTTAAGAATCTAATTTCCTCACAGATTGAACCCCAAATAGACTTGTTCCAGAATCTAATCTTCCCCACAGATTGAACCCGAATGTCATTCTGTCCAGAATCTAATCTTACCCACTGATTGAATCCTAATTACACTCCATCCAGAATCTAATCTTCCCCACAAATTGAACCCGAATTACACTCTGTCCTGAATCTAATCTTCCCCATAGACTGAACCCCAATTGCGCTCTGTCCGGAGTCTAATTTCCCCAAAGACTGAACCACATTTACACTCGGTCCAGAATCTAATCTTCCCCACAGACTTAACCCCAAGTACTCTCTGTCCCTACTCCAATCTTCCCTACAGATTGAACCCCAACTACACACTATCTAAAATCTAATCTTCCCCCACAGATTAAACCCCAACTACATTCTGTCCAGAATCTACTCTTCCCCATAGATTGAACACCAACTACACTCTGTCCGGAATCTATTCTTCCCCACAGATTGAACCCCAATTGCGCTCTGTCCAGGATCTAATTTCCCCAAAGATTGAACCACATTTACACTCTGTCCAGAATCTAATCTTCCCCACAGACTTAACCTCAATTACTCACTGTCCAGAATCCAATCTTCCCTACAGATTGAACCACAACTACACTCTATCCAGAATCTAATCTTCCCACACAGATTAAACACGAATTGCACTGTTTCCAGAATATAATCTTCCCTACAGATTGAACCCCAATTACTCTCTATCCCGAATCAAATCTTCCACACAGAATGAACCACAATTACACTCTGTCCAGAATCTAATCTTCCCCACAAATTGAACCCGAATTACACTCTGTCCAGAATCTAATCTTCCCCACAGATTTAACCCAATTTACTCTCTGTCCTGAATCCAATCTGCCCTACAGATTGAACCCCAACTACACTCTGTCCAGAATCTAATCTTCCGCCACAGATTAAACCCCAACTACACTCTGTCCAGAATCTAATCTTCCCCACAGACTTAACCTCAATAACTCTCTGTCCAGAATCCAATCTTCCCTACAGAATAAACCACAACTACACTCTATCCAGAATCTAATATTCCCCCACAGATTAAACACGAATTGCACTGGGTCCAGAATATAATCTCCCCCATAGATTAAACCTCAATTACATTCTGTCCAGAATGTTATCTTCCCTACAGATTGAACCCCAATTACTCTATGGCCAGAATCGAATCTTCCCCACAGATTGATCGCCAATTACAGTCGGTCCGGAATCTAATCTTCCCCACAGATTGAACCCAAATTACGCTCTGTCCGGAATCTAACCTTCCCCACAGATTAAACCCGATTCACATTCTGTCCAGAGTCTAATCTTCTACAATGATAGAACGCGAATTACATTCTGTCCAGAATATAATCACCCCCACAAATTGAAACTCAATTACACTCTGTCCAGAATCTAATCTTCACCACAGATTGAAACCCAATTACCCTGTGTCCAGAATCTAATGTTCCCCACAGATTGAACCCCAATTACACTCTGGCCAGAATCTAATCATCCCCACTGATTGAACACCAACCGTACTCTGTCCGGAATCTAATCATATCCACAGATTGAATCTGAATTACTCCAGTTCCAAAATCTGATCTTCCCCACAGATTGAATAACAATTACACTCCTTCCAGAATCTAATCTTCCCCACAGATTTAACCCGAATTATACTCTGTCCAGAATCTAATCTTACCCAGAGATTGAATCCGAATTACACTCGTTCCACAAACTAATCCTCCCCACAGATTGAATCCCAATTACACTCTGTCCAGAATCTAATTTCCCCACAGATTGAACCCCAAATACAATTGTTCCAGAATCGAATCTTCCCCACAGATTGAACGCCAATTACAGTTGGTCCGGAATCTAATCTTCCCCACAGGTTAAACCCGAATTACGCTCTGTCCAGATTCTAATCTTCTCCACAGATTGAACCCAAATTACGCTCTGTCCGGAATCTAACCTTCCCCACAGATTAAAACCGATTCACATTCTGTCCAGAATCTAATCTTCCACATTGATAGAACACGAATTACATTCTGTCCAGAATTTAATCTACCCCACAAGTTGAAACTCAATTACACTCTGTCCAGAATCTAATCTTCCCCACAGCTTGAACCCCAATTACACTCTGTCCAGAATCTAATCTTCCCCACTGATTGGAACCTAGAATCTAATCTTACCCACAGATTGAATCCAAATTAAACTAGTTCCAGAATCAAATCTTCCCCACAGATTGAATCCCAATTACACTCCTTCCAGAATCTAATCTTCCCCACAGATTGAACCCGAATGTCATTCTGTCCAGAATCTAATCTTACCCACAGATTGAATCCGAATTACACTCGTTCCAGAATCTAATCTTCCCCACAGATTGAATCCCAATTACACTCCATCCAGAATCTAATCTTCCCCACAACTTAAACCCGAATTACACTCTGTCCAGAATCTAATCTTCCCCACAGACTTAACCTCAAAAACTCTCTGTCCAGAATCTAATCTTCCCCACAGATTGAACCCGAATTATACTCTGTCCAGTATCTAATCTTACCCAGAGATTGAATCCGAATTACACTCTTTCAACAATCTAATCCTCCCCACAGATTGAATCCCAATTACACTGTGTCCAGAATCTAATTTCCCCACAGATTGAACCCCAAATACAATTGTTCCAGAATCGAATCTTCCCCACAGATTGAACGCCAATTACAGTTGGTCCGGAATCTAATCTTCCCCACAGGTTAAACCCGAATTACGCTCTGTCCAGAATCTAATCTTCTCCACAGATTGAACCCAAATTACGCTCTGTCCAGAATCTAACCTTCCCCACAGATTGAATCCGAATTACACTCGTTCCAGAATCTAATCTTCCCCACAGATTGAATCCCAATTACACTCCATCCAGAATCTAATCTTCCCCACAACTTAAACCCGAATTACACTCTGTCCAGAATCTAATCTTCCCCACAGACTTAACCTCAATAACTCTCTGTCCAGAATCCAATCTTCCCTACAGATTAAACCACAACTACACTCTATACAGAATCTAATCTTCCCCCACAGATTAAACACGAATTGCACTGAGTCCAGAATATAATCTCCCCCATAGATTGAACCTCAATTACATTCTGTCCAGAATGTAATCTTCCCTACAGATTGAACCCCAATTACTCTATGGCCAGAATCAAATCTTCCACACAGATTGAACCACAATTACACTCTGTCCCGAATCTAATCTTCTCCACAGATTAAACCTGAATTACACTCCGTCCAGAATCTAATCTTCTCCACGGATTGAACCCGAATTACTCTCTGACCAGAATCTGATCTTCCCCACAGACTGAACCCCCATTGCGCTCTGTCCAGAATCTAATTTCTCCACAGATTGAACCACATTTACACTCTGTC
The DNA here is from genome assembly GCF_030144855.1 of Hypanus sabinus. Lineage (NCBI taxonomy): Eukaryota > Metazoa > Chordata > Chondrichthyes > Myliobatiformes > Dasyatidae > Hypanus > Hypanus sabinus. Next base: position 42,182,399 of record NC_082707.1, on the reverse strand, counting down.
CAGAATCTAATCTTCCCCACAGATTTAACCTCAATTACAATCTGTCCAGAATGTAATCTTCCCTACAGATTGAACCCCAATTACACTGTGAACAGAATCTAATCTTCCCCACAGATTGAACCCGAATTATACTCTGTTAAGAATCTAATTTCCTCACAGATGGAACCCCAAATAGACTCGTTCCAGAATCTAATCTTCCCCACAAATTGAACCCGAATTACACTCTGTCCAGAATCTAATCTTCCCCACAGACTTAACCTCAATAACTCTCTGTCCAGAATCCAATCTTCCCTACAGATTAAACCACAACTACACTCTATCCAGAATCTAATCTTCCCCCACAGATTAAACACGAATTACACTCTGTCCAGAATATAATCTCCCCCATAGATTGAACCTCAATTACATTCTGTCCAGAATGTAATCTTCCCTACAGATTGAACCCCAATTACTCTATGGCCAGAATCTAACCTTCCCCACAGATTAAAACCGATTCACATTCTGTCCAGAATCCAATCTTCCACATTGATAGAACACGAATTACATTCTGTCCAGAATTTAATCTACCCCACAAATTGAAACTCAATTACACTCTGTCCAGAATCTAATCTTCCCCACAGCTTGAACCCCAATTACACTCTGTCCAGAATCTAATCTTCCCCACTGATTGGAACCTAGAATCTAATCTTACCCACAGATTGAATCCAAATTAAACTAGTTCCGGAATCAAATCTTCCCCACAGATTGAATCCCAATTACACTCCTTCCAGAATCTAATCTTCCCCACAGATTGAACCCGAATGTCATTCTGTCCAGAATCTAATCTTACCCACAGATTGAATCCGAATTACACTCGTTCCAGAATCTAATCTTCCCCACAGATTGAATCCCAATTACACTCCATCCAGAATCTAATCTTCCCCACAACTTAAACCCGAATTACACTCTGTCCAGAATCTAATCTTCCCCACAGACTTAACCTCAATAACTCTCTGTCCAGAATCCAATCTTCCCTACAGATTAAACCACAACTACACTCTATACAGAATCTAATCTTCCCCCACAGATTAAACACGAATTGCACTGAGTCCAGAATATAATCTCCCCCATAGATTGAACCTCAATTACATTCTGTCCAGAATGTAATCTTCCCTACAGATTGAACCCCAATTACTCTATGGCCAGAATCAAATCTTCCCCACAGACTGAACCCCAATTGCGCTCTGTCCAGAATCTAATTTCTCCACAGATTAAACCTGAATTACACTCTGTCCAGAATCTAATCTTCCCCACAGATTTAACCTCAATTACAATCTGTTAAGAATGTAATCTTCCCTACAGATTGAACCCCAATTACTCTCTGACCAGTATCTAATCTTCCCACAGATTGAACACCAATTACACTGTGAACAGAATCTAATCTTCCCCACAGATTGAACCCGAATTATACTCTGTTAAGAATCTAATTTCCTCACAGATTGAACCCCAAATAGACTCGTTCCAGAATCTAATCTTCCCCACAAATTGAACCCGAATTACACTCTGTCCAGAATCTAATCTTCCCCACAGACTTAACCTCAATAACTCTCTGTCCAGAATCCAATCTTCCCTACAGATTAAACCACAACTACACTCTATCCAGAATCTAATCTTCCCCCACAGATAAAACACGAATTACACTCTGTCCAGAATATAATCTCCCCCATAGATTGAACCTCAATTACATTCTGTCCAGAATGTAATCTTCCCTACAGATTGAACCCCAATTACACTGTGAACAGAATCTAATCTTCCCCACAGATTGAACCCGAATTATACTCTGTTAAGAATCTAATTTCCTCACAGATGGAACCCCAAATAGACTCGTTCCAGAATCTAATCTTCCCCACAAATTGAACCCGAATTACACTCTGTCCAGAATCTAATCTTCCCCACAGACTTAACCTCAATAACTCTCTGTCCAGAATCCAATCTTCCCTACAGATTAAACCACAACTACACTCTATCCAGAATCTAATCTTCCCCCACAGATTAAACACGAATTACACTCTGTCCAGAATATAATCTCCCCCATAGATTGAACCTCAATTACATTCTGTCCAGAATGTAATCTTCCCTACAGATTGAACCCCAATTACTCTATGGCCAGAATCTAACCTTCCCCACAGATTAAAACCGATTCACATTCTGTCCAGAATCCAATCTTCCACATTGATAGAACACGAATTACATTCTGTCCAGAATTTAATCTACCCCACAAATTGAAACTCAATTACACTCTGTCCAGAATCTAATCTTCCCCACAGCTTGAACCCCAATTACACTCTGTCCAGAATCTAATCTTCCCCACTGATTGGAACCTAGAATCTAATCTTACCCACAGATTGAATCCAAATTAAACTAGTTCCGGAATCAAATCTTCCCCACAGATTGAATCCCAATTACACTCCTTCCAGAATCTAATCTTCCCCACAGATTGAACCCGAATGTCATTCTGTCCAGAATCTAATCTTACCCACAGATTGAATCCGAATTACACTCGTTCCAGAATCTAATCTTCCCCACAGATTGAATCCCAATTACACTCCATCCAGAATCTAATCTTCCCCACAACTTAAACCCGAATTACACTCTGTCCAGAATCTAATCTTCCCCACAGACTTAACCTCAATAACTCTCTGTCCAGAATCCAATCTTCCCTACAGATTAAACCACAACTACACTCTATACAGAATCTAATCTTCCCCCACAGATTAAACACGAATTGCACTGAGTCCAGAATATAATCTCCCCCATAGATTGAACCTCAATTACATTCTGTCCAGAATGTAATCTTCCCTACAGATTGAACCCCAATTACTCTATGGCCAGAATCAAATCTTCCCCACAGATTGAACCACAATTACACTCTGTCCCGAATCTAATCTTCTCCACAGATTAAACCTGAATTACACTCCGTCCAGAATCTAATCTTCTCCACGGATTGAACCCGAATTACTCTATGACCAGAATCTGATCTTCCCCACAGACTGAACCCCAATTGCGCTCTGTCCAGAATCTAATTTCTCCACAGATTGAACCACATTTACACTCTGTCCAGAATCTAATCTTCCCCACAGATTTAACCTCAATTACAATCTGTTAAGAATGTAATCTTCCCTACAGATTGAACCCCAATTACTCTCTGACCAGTATCTAATCTTCCCACAGATTGAACACCAATTACACTGTGAACAGAATCTAATCTTCCCCACAGATTGAACCCGAATTATACTCTGTTAAGAATCTAATTTCCTCACAGATTGAACCCCAAATAGACTCGTTCCAGAATCTAATCTTCCCCACAAATTGAACCCGAATTACACTCTGTCCAGAATCTAATCTTCCCCACAAATTGAACCCGAATTACACTCTGTCCAGAATCCAATCTTCCCTACAGATTAAACCACAACTACACTCTATCCAGAATCTAATCTTCCCCCACAGATAAAACACGAATTACACTCTGTCCAGAATATAATCTCCCCCATAGATTGAACCTCAATTACATTCTGTCCAGAATGTAATCTTCCCTACAGATTGAACCCCAATTACTCTATGGCCAGAATCGAATCTTCCCCACAGATTGAACGCCAATTACTCTATGGCCAGAATCAAATCTTCCCCACAGATTGAACCACAATTACACTCTGTCCCGAATCTAATCTTCTCCACAGATTAAACCTGAATTACACTCCGTCCAGAATCTAATCTTCCCCACAGATTGAATCCGAATTACACTCGTTCCAGAATCTAATCTTCCCCACAGATTGAATCCCAATTACACTCCATCCAGAATCTAATCTTCCCCACAAATTGAACCCGAATTACACTCTGTCCAGAATCTAATCTTCCCCACAGACTTAACCTCAATAACTCTCTGTCCGGAATCCAATCTTCCCTACAGATTAAACCACAACTACACTCTATACAGAATCTAATCTTCCCCCACAGATTAAACACGAATTGCACTGTGTCCAGAATATAATCTCCCCCATAGATTGAACCTCAATTACATTCTGTCCGGAATGTAATCTTCCCTACAGACTGAACCCCAATTACTCTATGGCCAGAATCAAATCTTCCCCACAGATTGAACCACAATTACACTCTGTCCCGAATCTAATCTTCTCCACAGATTAAACCTGAATTACACTCCATCCAGAATCTAATCTTCTCCACGGATTGAACCCGAATTACTCTCTGACCAGAGTCTGATCTTCCCCACAGACTGAACCCCAATTGCGCTCTGTCCAGAATCTAATTTCTCCACAGATTGAACCACATTTACACTCTGTCCAGAATCTAATCTTCCCCACAGATTTAACCTCAATTACAATCTGTCCAGAATGTAATCTTCCCTACAGATTGAACCCCAATTACTCTCTGACCAGTATCTAATCTTCCCACAGATTGAACACCAATTACACTGTGAACAGAATCTAATCTTCCCCACAGATTGAACCCGAATTATACTCTGTTAAGAATCTAATTTCCTCACAGATTGAACCCCAAATAGACTCGTTCCAGAATCTAATCTTCCCCACAGATTCAACCACAATTACACTCTGTCCCGAGTCTAATCTTCCCCCACAGATTAAACCCCAACTACACTCTGTCCGGAATCTATTCTTCCCCATAGATTGAACACCAACTACCCTCTGTCCAGAATCTAATCTCCCCCACAAATTGAACCCGAATTGCACTCTGTCCAGAATCTAATCTTCCCCACAGACTTAACCTCAATAACTCTCTGTCCAGAATCCAATCTTCCCTACAGATTAAACCACAACTACACTCTATCCAGAATCTAATCTTCCCCCACAGATTAAACACGAATTACACTCTGTCCAGAATATAATCTCCCCCATAGATTGAACCTCAATTACATTCTGTCCAGAATGTAATCTTCCCTACAGATTGAACCCCAATTACTCTATGGCCAGAATCAAATCTTCCCCACAGATTGAACCACAATTACACTCTGTCCCGAATCTAATCTTCTCCACAGATTAAACCTGAATTACACTCCGTCCAGAATCTAATCTTCCCCACAGATTGAATCCGAATTACACTCGTTCCAGAATCTAATCTTCCCCACAGATTGAATCCCAATTACACTCCATCCAGAATCTAATCTTCCCCACAAATTGAACCCGAATTACAGTCTGTCCAGAATCTAATCTTCCCCACAGACTTAACCTCAATAACTCTCTGTCCAGAATCCAATCTTCCCTACAGATTAAACCACAACTACACTCTATACAGAATCTAATCTTCCCCCACAGATTAAACACGAATTGCACTGTGTCCAGAATATAATCTCCCCCATAGATTGAACCTCAATTACATTCTGTCCAGAATGTAATCTTCCCTACAGATTGAACCCCAATTACTCTATGGCCAGAATCAAATCTTCCCCACAGATTGAACCACAATTACACTCTGTCCCGAATCTAATCTTCTCCACAGATTAAACCTGAATTACACTCCGTCCAGAATCTAATCTTCTCCACGGATTGAATCCGAATTACTCTCTGACCAGAATCTGATCTTCCCCACAGACTGAACCCCAATTGCGCTCTGTCCAGAATCTAATTTCTCCACAGATTGAACCACATTTACACTCTGTCCAGAATCTAATCTTCCCCACAGATTTAACCTCAATTACAATCTGTCCAGAATGTAATCTTCCCTACAGATTGAACCCCAATTACTCTCTGACCAGTATCTAATCTTCCCACAGATTGAACACCAATTACACTGTGAACAGAATCTAATCTTCCCCACAGATTGAACCCGAATTATACTCTGTTAAGAATCTAATTTCCTCACAGATTGAAACCCAAATAGACTCGTTCCAGAATCTAATCTTCCCCACAAATTGAACCCGAATTACACTCTGTCCAGAATCTAATCTTCCCCACAGACTTAACCTCAATAACTCTCTGTCCAGAATCCAATCTTCCCTACAGATTAAACCACAACTACACTCTATCCAGAATCTAATCTTCCCCCACAGATTAAACACGAATTACACTCTGTCCAGAATATAATCTCCCCCATAGATTGAACCTCAATTACATTCTGTCCAGAATGTAATCTTCCCTACAGATTGAACCCCAATTACTCTATGGCCAGAATCAAATCTTCCCCACAGATTGAACCACAATTACACTCTGTCCCGAATCTAATCTTCTCCACAGATTAAACCTGAATTACACTCCGTCCAGAATCTAACCTTCTCCACAGATTGAACCCGAATTACACTCTGACCAGAATCTGATCTTCCCCACAGACTGAACCCCAATTGCGCTCTGTCCAGTATCTAATCTTCCCCACAGATTGAATCCCAATTACACTCTGTCCAGAATCTAATCTTCCCCACAGGTTAAACCCGAATTACGCTCTGTCCAGAATCTAATCTTCTCCACAGATTGAACCCAAATTACGCACTGTCCGGAATCTAATCTTCCCCACAGCTTGAACCCCAATTACACTCTGTCCAGAATCTAATCTTCCCCACTGATTGGAACTCAGAATCTAATCTTACCCACAGATTGAATCCGAAATAAACTAGTTCCGGAATCAAATCTTCCATACAGATTGAACCCCAATTACACTCCTTCCAGAATCTAATCTTCCCCACAGATTGAACCCGAATGTCATTCTGTCCAGAATCTAATCTTACCCACAGATTGAATCCGAATTACACTCGTTCCAGAATCTAATCTTCCCCACAGATTGAATCCCAATTACATTCCATCCAGAATCTAATCTTCCCCACAAATTGAACCCGAATTACACTCTGTCCAGAATCTAATCTTCCCCACAGACTTAACCTCAATAACTCTCTGTCCAGAATCCAATCTTCCCTACAGATTAAACCACAACTACACTCTATCCAGAATCTAATCTTCCCCCACAGATTAAACACGAATTACACTCTGTCCAGAATATAATCTCCCCCATAGATTGAACCTCAATTACATTCTGTCCAGAATGTAATCTTCCCTACAGATTGAACCCCAATTACTCTATGGCCAGAATCAAATCTTCCCCACAGATTGAACCACAATTACACTCTGTCCCGAATCTAATCTTCTCCACAGATTAAACCTGAATTACACTCCGTCCAGAATCTAACCTTCTCCACAGATTGAACCCGAATTACACTCTGACCAGAATCTGATCTTCCCCACAGACTGAACCCCAATTGCGCTCTGTCCAGTATCTAATCTTCCCCACAGATTGAATCCCAATTACACTCTGTCCAGAATCTAATCTTCCCCACAGGTTAAACCCGAATTACGCTCTGTCCAGAATCTAATCTTCTCCACAGATTGAACCCAAATTACGCACTGTCCGGAATCTAATCTTCCCCACAGCTTGAACCCCAATTACACTCTGTCCAGAATCTAATCTTCCCCACTGATTGGAACTCAGAATCTAATCTTACCCACAGATTGAATCCGAAATAAACTAGTTCCGGAATCAAATCTTCCATACAGATTGAACCCCAATTACACTCCTTCCAGAATCTAATCTTCCCCACAGATTGAACCCGAATGTCATTCTGTCCAGAATCTAATCTTACCCACAGATTGAATCCGAATTACACTCGTTCCAGAATCTAATCTTCCCCACAGATTGAATCCCAATTACATTCCATCCAGAATCTAATCTTCCCCACAAATTGAACCCGAATTACACTCTGTCCAGAATCTAATCTTCCCCACAGACTTAACCTCAATAACTCTCTGTCCAGAATCCAATCTTCCCTACAGATTAAACCACAACTACACTCTATCCAGAATCTAATCTTCCCCCACAGATTAAACACGAATTACACTCTGTCCAGAATATAATCTCCCCCATAGATTGAACCTCAATTACATTCTGTCCAGAATGTAATCTTCCCTACAGATTGAACCCCAATTACTCTATGGCCAGAATCAAATCTTCCCCACAGATTGAACCACAATTACACTCTGTCCCGAATCTAATCTTCTCCACAGATTAAACCTGAATTACACTCCGTCCAGAATCTAACCTTCTCCACAGATTGAACCCGAATTACACTCTGACCAGAATCTGATCTTCCCCACAGACTGAACCCCAATTGCGCTCTGTCCAGTATCTAATCTTCCCCACAGATTGAATCCCAATTACACTCTGTCCAGAATCTAATCTTCCCCACAGGTTAAACCCGAATTACGCTCTGTCCAGAATCTAATCTTCTCCACAGATTGAACCCAAATTACGCACTGTCCGGAATCTAATCTTCCCCACAGCTTGAACCCCAATTACACTCTGTCCAGAATCTAATCTTCCCCACTGATTGGAACCCAGAATCTAATCTTACCCACAGATTGAATCCGAAATAAACTAGTTCCGGAATCAAATCTTCCATACAGATTGAACCCCAATTACACTCCTTCCAGAATCTAATCTTCCCCACAGATTGAACCCGAATGTCATTCTGTCCAGAATCTAATCTTACCCACAGATTGAATCCGAATTACACTCGTTCCAGAATCTAATCTTCCCCACAGATTGAATCCCAATTACATTCCATCCAGAATCTAATCTTCCCCACAAATTGAACCCGAATTACACTCTGTCCAGAATCTAATCTTCCCACAGACTTCACCTCAATAACTCTCTGTCCAGAATCCAATCTTCCCTACAGATTAAACCACAACTACAGTCTATCCAGAATCTAAACTTCCCCCACAGATTAAACACGAATTGCACTGTGTCCAGAATATCATCTCCCCCATAGATTGAACCTCAATTACACTCAGTCCCGAATCTAATCTTCTCCACAGATTAAACCTGAATTACACTCCGTCCAGAATCTAATCTTCTCCACGGATTGAACCCGAATTACTCTATGACCAGAATCTGATCTTCCCCACAGACTGAACCCCAATTGCGCTCTGTCCAGAATCTAATTTCTCCACAGATTGAACCACATTTACACTCTGTCCAGAATCTAATCTTCCCCACAGATTTAACCTCAATTACAATCTGTTAAGAATGTAATCTTCCCTACAGATTGAACCCCAATTACTCTCTGACCAGTATCTAATCTTCCCACAGATTGAACACCAATTACACTGTGAACAGAATCTAATCTTCCCCACAGATTGAACCCGAATTATACTCTGTTAAGAATCTAATTTCCTCACAGATTGAACCCCAAATAGACTCGTTCCAGAATCTAATCTTCCCCACAAATTGAACCCGAATTACACTCTGTCCAGAATCTAATCTTCCCCACAGACTTAACCTCAATAACTCTCTGTCCAGAATCCAATCTTCCCTACAGATTAAACCACAACTACACTCTATCCAGAATCTAATCTTCCTCCACAGATTAAACACGAATTACACTCTGTCCAGAATATAATCTCCCCCATAGATTGAACCTCAATTACATTCTGTCCAGAATGTAATCTTCCCTACAGATTGAACCCCAATTACTCTATGGCCAGAATCGAATCTTCCCCACAGATTGAACGCCAATTACTCTATGGCCAGAATCAAATCTTCCCCACAGATTGAACCACAATTACACTCTGTCCCGAATCTAATCTTCTCCACAGATTAAACCTGAATTACACTCCGTCCAGAATCTAATCTTCCCCACAGATTGAATCCGAATTACACTCGTTCCAGAATCTAATCTTCCCCACAGATTGAATCCCAATTACACTCCATCCAGAATCTAATCTTCCCCACAAATTGAACCCGAATTACACTCTGTCCAGAATCTAATCTTCCCCACAGACTTAACCTCAATAACTCTCTGTCCAGAATCCAATCTTCCCTACAGATTAAACCACAACTACACTCTATACAGAATCTAATCTTCCCCCACAGATTAAACACGAATTGCACTGTGTCCAGAATATAATCTCCCCCATAGATTGAACCTCAATTACATTCTGTCCGGAATGTAATCTTCCCTACAGATTGAACCCCAATTACTCTATGGCCAGAATCAAATCTTCCCCACAGATTGAACCACAATTACACTCTGTCCCGAATCTAATCTACTCCACAGATTAAACCTGAATTACACTCCATCCAGAATCTAATCTTCTCCACGGATTGAACCCGAATTACTCTCTGACCAGAGTCTGATCTTCCCCACAGACTGAACCCCAATTGCGCTCTGTCCAGAATCTAATTTCTCCACAGATTGAACCACATTTACACTCTGTCCAGAATCTAATCTTCCCCACAGATTTAACCTCAATTACAATCTGTCCAGAATGTAATCTTCCCTACAGATTGAACCCCAATTACTCTCTGACCAGTATCTAATCTTCCCACAGTTTGAACACCAATTACACTGTGAACAGAATCTAATCTTCCCCACAGATTGAACCCGAATTATACTCTGTTAAGAATCTAATTTCCTCACAGATTGAACCCCAAATAGACTCGTTCCAGAATCTAATCTTCCCCACAGATTCAACCACAATTACACTCTGTCCCGAGTCTAATCTTCCCCCACAGATTAAACCCCAACTACACTCTGTCCGGAATCTATTCTTCCCCATAGATTGAACACCAACTACCCTCTGTCCAGAATCTAATCTCCCCCACAAATTGAACCCGAATTGCACTCTGTCCAGAATCTAATCTTCCCCACAGACTTAACCTCAATAACTCTCTGTCCAGAATCCAATCTTCCCTACAGATTAAACCACAACTACACTCTATCCAGAATCTAATCTTCCCCCACAGATTAAACACGAATTACACTCTGTCCAGAATATAATCTCCCCCATAGATTGAACCTCAATTACATTCTGTCCAGAATGTAATCTTCCCTACAGATTGAACCCCAATTACTCTATGGCCAGAATCAAATCTTCCCCACAGATTGAACCACAATTACACTCTGTCCCGAATCTAATCTTCTCCACAGATTAAACCTGAATTACACTCCGTCCAGAATCTAATCTTCCCCACAGATTGAATCCGAATTACACTCGTTCCAGAATCTAATCTTCCCCACAGATTGAATCCCAATTACACTCCATCCAGAATCTAATCTTCCCCACAAATTGAACCCGAATTACAGTCTGTCCAGAATCTAATCTTCCCCACAGACTTAACCTCAATAACTCTCTGTCCAGAATCCAATCTTCCCTACAGATTAAACCACAACTACACTCTATACAGAATCTAATCTTCCCCCACAGATTAAACACGAATTGCACTGTGTCCAGAATATAATCTCCCCCATAGATTGAACCTCAATTACATTCTGTCCAGAATGTAATCTTCCCTACAGATTGAACCCCAATTACTCTATGGCCAGAATCAAATCTTCCCCACAGATTGAACCACAATTACACTCTGTCCCGAATCTAATCTTCTCCACAGATTAAACCTGAATTACACTCCGTCCAGAATCTAATCTTCTCCACGGATTGAACCCGAATTACTCTCTGACCAGAATCTGATCTTCCCCACAGACTGAACCCCAATTGCGCTCTGTCCAGAATCTAATCTTCTCCACAGATTAAACCTGAATTACACTCCGTCCAGAATCTAAACTTCTCCACAGATTGAACCCGAATTACACTCTGACCAGAATCTGATCTTCCCCACAGACTGAACCCCAATTGCGCTCTGTCCAGTATCTAATCTTCCCCACAGATTGAATCCCAATTACACTCTGTCCAGAATCTAATCTTCCCCACAGGTTAAACCCGAATTACGCTCTGTCCAGAATCTAATCTTCTCCACAGATTGAACCCAAATTACGCACTGTCCGGAATCTAATCTTCCCCACAGCTTGAACCCCAATTACACTCTGTCCAGAATCTAATCTTCCCCACTGATTGGAACCCAGAATCTAATCTTACCCACAGATTGAATCCGAAATAAACTAGTTCCGGAATCAAATCTTCCATACAGATTGAACCCCAATTACACTCCTTCCAGAATCTAATCTTCCCCACAGATTGAACCCGAATGTCATTCTGTCCAGAATCTAATCTTACCCACAGATTGAATCCGAATTACACTCGTTCCAGAATCTAATCTTCCCCACAGATTGAATCCCAATTACATTCCATCCAGAATCTAATCTTCCCCACAAATTGAACCCGAATTACACTCTGTCCAGAATCTAATCTTCCCACAGACTTCACCTCAATAACTCTCTGTCCAGAATCCAATCTTCCCTACAGATTAAACCACAACTACAGTCTATCCAGAATCTAAACTTCCCCCACAGATTAAACACGAATTGCACTGTGTCCAGAATATCATCTCCCCCATAGATTGAACCTCAATTACACTCAGTCCCGAATCTAATCTTCTCCACAGATTAAACCTGAATTACACTCCGTCCAGAATCTAATCTTCTCCACGGATTGAACCCGAATTACTCTATGACCAGAATCTGATCTTCCCCACAGACTGAACCCCAATTGCGCTCTGTCCAGAATCTAATTTCTCCACAGATTGAACCACATTTACACTCTGTCCAGAATCTAATCTTCCCCACAGATTTAACCTCAATTACAATCTGTTAAGAATGTAATCTTCCCTACAGATTGAACCCCAATTACATTCTGTCCAGAATGTAATCTTCCCTACAGATTGAACCCCAATTACTCTATGGCCAGAATCGAATCTTCCCCACAGATTGAACGCCAATTACTCTATGGCCAGAATCAAATCTTCCCCACAGATTGAACCACAATTACACTCTGTCCCGAATCTAATCTTCTCCACAGATTAAACCTGAATTACACTCCGTCCAGAATCTAATCTTCCCCACAGATTGAATCCGAATTACACTCGTTCCAGAATCTAATCTTCCCCACAGATTGAATCCCAATTACACTCCATCCAGAATCTAATCTTCCCCACAAATTGAACCCGAATTACACTCTGTCCAGAATCTAATCTTCCCCACAGACTTAACCTCAATAACTCTCTGTCCAGAATCCAATCTTCCCTACAGATTAAACCACAACTACACTCACTACAGAATCTAATCTTCCCCCACAGATTAAACACGAATTGCACTGTGTCCAGAATATAATCTCCCCCATAGATTGAACCTCAATTACATTCTGTCCGGAATGTAATCTTCCCTACAGATTGAACCCCAATTACTCTATGGCCAGAATCAAATCTTCCCCACAGATTGAACCACAATTACACTCTGTCCCGAATCTAATCTTCTCCACAGATTAAACCTGAATTACACTCCATCCAGAATCTAATCTTCTCCACGGATTGAACCCGAATTACTCTCTGACCAGAGTCTGATCTTCCCCACAGACTGAACCCCAATTGCGCTCTGTCCAGAATCTAATTTCTCCACAGATTGAACCACATTTACACTCTGTCCAGAATCTAATCTTCCCCACAGATTTAACCTCAATTACAATCTGTCCAGAATGTAATCTTCCCTACAGATTGAACCCCAATTACTCTCTGACCAGTATCTAATCTTCCCACAGATTGAACACCAATTACACTGTGAACAGAATCTAATCTTCCCCACAGATTGAACCCGAATTATACTCTGTTAAGAATCTAATTTCCTCACAGATTGAACCCCAAATAGACTCGTTCCAGAATCTAATCTTCCCCACAGATTCAACCACAATTACACTCTGTCCCGAGTCTAATCTTCCCCCACAGATTAAACCCCAACTACACTCTGTCCGGAATCTATTCTTCCCCATAGATTGAACACCAACTACCCTCTGTCCAGAATCTAATCTCCCCCACAAATTGAACCCGAATTGCACTCTGTCCAGAATCTAATCTTCCCCACAGACTTAACCTCAATAACTCTCTGTCCAGAATCCAATCTTCCCTACAGATTAAACCACAACTACACTCTATCCAGAATCTAATCTTCCCCCACAGATTAAACACGAATTACACTCTGTCCAGAATATAATCTCCCCCATAGATTGAACCTCAATTACATTCTGTCCAGAATGTAATCTTCCCTACAGATTGAACCCCAATTACTCTATGGCCAGAATCAAATCTTCCCCACAGATTGAACCACAATTACACTCTGTCCCGAATCTAATCTTCTCCACAGATTAAACCTGAATTACACTCCGTCCAGAATCTAATCTTCCCCACAGATTGAATCCGAATTACACTCGTTCCAGAATCTAATCTTCCCCACAGATTGAATCCCAATTACACTCCATCCAGAATCTAATCTTCCCCACAAATTGAACCCGAATTACAGTCTGTCCAGAATCTAATCTTCCCCACAGACTTAACCTCAATAACTCTCTGTCCAGAATCCAATCTTCCCTACAGATTAAACCACAACTACACTCTATACAGAATCTAATCTTCCCCCACAGATTAAACACGAATTGCACTGTGTCCAGAATATAATCTCCCCCATAGATTGAACCTCAATTACATTCTGTCCAGAATGTAATCTTCCCTACAGATTGAACCCCAATTACTCTATGGCCAGAATCAAATCTTCCCCACAGATTGAACCACAATTACACTCTGTCCCGAATCTAATCTTCTCCACAGATTAAACCTGAATTACACTCCGTCCAGAATCTAATCTTCTCCACGGATTGAACCCGAATTACTCTCTGACCAGAATCTGATCTTCCCCACAGACTGAACCCCAATTGCGCTCTGTCCAGAATCTAATTTCTCCACAGATTGAACCACATTTACACTCTGTCCAGAATCTAATCTTCCCCACAGATTTAACCTCAATTACAATCTGTCCAGAATGTAATCTTCCCTACAGATTGAACCCCAATTACTCTCTGACCAGTATCTAATCTTCCCACAGATTGAACACCAATTACACTGTGAACAGAATCTAATCTTCCCCACAGATTGAACCCGAATTATACTCTGTTAAGAATCTAATTTCCTCACAGATTGAAACCCAAATAGACTCGTTCCAGAATCTAATCTTCCCCACAAATTGAACCCGAATTACACTCTGTCCAGAATCTAATCTTCCCCACAGACTTAACCTCAATAACTCTCTGTCCAGAATCCAATCTTCCCTACAGATTAAACCACAACTACACTCTATCCAGAATCTAATCTTCCCCCACAGATTAAACACGAATTACACTCTGTCCAGAATATAATCTCCCCCATAGATTGAACCTCAATTACATTCTGTCCAGAATGTAATCTTCCCTACAGATTGAACCCCAATTACTCTATGGCCAGAATCAAATCTTCCCCACAGATTGAACCACAATTACACTCTGTCCCGAATCTAATCTTCTCCACAGATTAAACCTGAATTACACTCCGTCCAGAATCTAACCTTCTCCACAGATTGAACCCGAATTACACTCTGACCAGAATCTGATCTTCCCCACAGACTGAACCCCAATTGCGCTCTGTCCAGTATCTAATCTTCCCCACAGATTGAATCCCAATTACACTCTGTCCAGAATCTAATCTTCCCCACAGGTTAAACCCGAATTACGCTCTGTCCAGAATCTAATCTTCTCCACAGATTGAACCCAAATTACGCACTGTCCGGAATCTAATCTTCCCCACAGCTTGAACCCCAATTACACTCTGTCCAGAATCTAATCTTCCCCACTGATTGGAACTCAGAATCTAATCTTACCCACAGATTGAATCCGAAATAAACTAGTTCCGGAATCAAATCTTCCATACAGATTGAACCCCAATTACACTCCTTCCAGAATCTAATCTTCCCCACAGATTGAACCCGAATGTCATTCTGTCCAGAATCTAATCTTACCCACAGATTGAATCCGAATTACACTCGTTCCAGAATCTAATCTTCCCCACAGATTGAATCCCAATTACATTCCATCCAGAATCTAATCTTCCCCACAAATTGAACCCGAATTACACTCTGTCCAGAATCTAATCTTCCCCACAGACTTAACCTCAATAACTCTCTGTCCAGAATCCAATCTTCCCTACAGATTAAACCACAACTACACTCTATCCAGAATCTAATCTTCCCCCACAGATTAAACACGAATTACACTCTGTCCAGAATATAATCTCCCCCATAGATTGAACCTCAATTACATTCTGTCCAGAATGTAATCTTCCCTACAGATTGAACCCCAATTACTCTATGGCCAGAATCAAATCTTCCCCACAGATTGAACCACAATTACACTCTGTCCCGAATCTAATCTTCTCCACAGATTAAACCTGAATTACACTCCGTCCAGAATCTAACCTTCTCCACAGATTGAACCCGAATTACACTCTGACCAGAATCTGATCTTCCCCACAGACTGAACCCCAATTGCGCTCTGTCCAGTATCTAATCTTCCCCACAGATTGAATCCCAATTACACTCTGTCCAGAATCTAATCTTCCCCACAGGTTAAACCCGAATTACGCTCTGTCCAGAATCTAATCTTCTCCACAGATTGAACCCAAATTACGCACTGTCCGGAATCTAATCTTCCCCACAGCTTGAACCCCAATTACACTCTGTCCAGAATCTAATCTTCCCCACTGATTGGAACCCAGAATCTAATCTTACCCACAGATTGAATCCGAAATAAACTAGTTCCGGAATCAAATCTTCCATACAGATTGAACCCCAATTACACTCCTTCCAGAATCTAATCTTCCCCACAGATTGAACCCGAATGTCATTCTGTCCAGAATCTAATCTTACCCACAGATTGAATCCGAATTACACTCGTTCCAGAATCTAATCTTCCCCACAGATTGAATCCCAATTACATTCCATCCAGAATCTAATCTTCCCCACAAATTGAACCCGAATTACACTCTGTCCAGAATCTAATCTTCCCACAGACTTCACCTCAATAACTCTCTGTCCAGAATCCAATCTTCCCTACAGATTAAACCACAACTACAGTCTATCCAGAATCTAAACTTCCCCCACAGATTAAACACGAATTGCACTGTGTCCAGAATATCATCTCCCCCATAGATTGAACCTCAATTACACTCAGTCCCGAATCTAATCTTCTCCACAGATTAAACCTGAATTACACTCCGTCCAGAATCTAATCTTCTCCACAGATTGAACCCGAATTACACTCTGTCCAGAATCTAATCTTCCCCACAGACTTAACCTCAATAACTCTCTGTCCAGAATCCAATCTTCCCTACAGATTAAACCACAACTACACTCTATACAGAATCTAATCTTCCCCCACAGATTAAACACGAATTGCACTGTGTCCAGAATATAATCTCCCCCATAGATTGAACCTCAATTACATTCTGTCCGGAATGTAATCTTCCCTACAGATTGAACCCCAATTACTCTATGGCCAGAATCAAATCTTCCCCACAGATTGAACCACAATTACACTCTGTCCCGAATCTAATCTTCTCTACAGATTAAACCTGAATTACACTCCATCCAGAATCTAATCTTCTCCACGGATTGAACCCGAATTACTCTCTGACCAGAGTCTGATCTTCCCCACAGACTGAACCCCAATTGCGCTCTGTCCAGAATCTAATTTCTCCACAGATTGAACCACATTTACACTCTGTCCAGAATCTAATCTTCCCCACAGATTTAACCTCAATTACAATCTGTCCAGAATGTAATCTTCCCTACAGATTGAACCCCAATTACTCTCTGACCAGTATCTAATCTTCCCACAGATTGAACACCAATTACACTGTGAACAGAATCTAATCTTCCCCACAGATTGAACCCGAATTATACTCTGTTAAGAATCTAATTTCCTCACAGATTGAACCCCAAATAGACTCGTTCCAGAATCTAATCTTCCACACAGATTCAACCACAATTACACTCTGTCCCGAGTCTAATCTTCCCCCACAGATTAAGCCCCAACTACACTCTGTCCGGAATCTATTCTTCCCCATAGATTGAACACCAACTACCCTCTGTCCAGAATCTAATCTCCCCCACAAATTGAACCCGAATTGCACTCTGTCCAGAATCTAATCTTCCCCACAGACTTAACCTCAATAACTCTCTGTCCAGAATCCAATCTTCCCTACAGATTAAACCACAACTACACTCTATCCAGAATCTAATCTTCCCCCACAGATTAAACACGAATTACACTCTGTCCAGAATATAATCTCCCCCATAGATTGAACCTCAATTACATTCTGTCCAGAATGTAATCTTCCCTACAGATTGAACCCCAATTACTCTATGGCCAGAATCAAATCTTCCCCACAGATTGAACCACAATTACACTCTGTCCCGAATCTAATCTTCTCCACAGATTAAACCTGAATTACACTCCGTCCAGAATCTAATCTTCCCCACAGATTGAATCCGAATTACACTCGTTCCAGAATCTAATCTTCCCCACAGATTGAATCCCAATTACACTCCATCCAGAATCTAATCTTCCCCACAAATTGAACCCGAATTACAGTCTGTCCAGAATCTAATCTTCCCCACAGACTTAACCTCAATAACTCTCTGTCCAGAATCCAATCTTCCCTACAGATTAAACCACAACTACACTCTATACAGAATCTAATCTTCCCCCACAGATTAAACACGAATTGCACTGTGTCCAGAATATAATCTCCCCCATAGATTGAACCTCAATTACATTCTGTCCAGAATGTAATCTTCCCTACAGATTGAACCCCAATTACTCTATGGCCAGAATCAAATCTTCCCCACAGATTGAACCACAATTACACTCTGTCCCGAATCTAATCTTCTCCACAGATTAAACCTGAATTACACTCCGTCCAGAATCTAATCTTCTCCACGGATTGAACCCGAATTACTCTCTGACCAGAATCTGATCTTCCCCACAGACTGAACCCCAATTGCGCTCTGTCCAGAATCTAATTTCTCCACAGATTGAACCACATTTACACTCTGTCCAGAATCTAATCTTCCCCACAGATTTAACCTCAATTACAATCTGTCCAGAATGTAATCTTCCCTACAGATTGAACCCCAATTACTCTCTGACCAGTATCTAATCTTCCCACAGATTGAACACCAATTACACTGTGAACAGAATCTAATCTTCCCCACAGATTGAACCCGAATTATACTCTGTTAAGAATCTAATTTCCTCACAGATTGAAACCCAAATAGACTCGTTCCAGAATCTAATCTTCCCCACAAATTGAACCCGAATTACACTCTGTCCAGAATCTAATCTTCCCCACAGACTTAACCTCAATAACTCTCTGTCCAGAATCCAATCTTCCCTACAGATTAAACCACAACTACACTCTATCCAGAATCTAATCTTCCCCCACAGATTAAACACGAATTACACTCTGTCCAGAATATAATCTCCCCCATAGATTGAACCTCAATTACATTCTGTCCAGAATGTAATCTTCCCTACAGATTGAACCCCAATTACTCTATGGCCAGAATCAAATCTTCCCCACAGATTGAACCACAATTACACTCTGTCCCGAATCTAATCTTCTCCACAGATTAAACCTGAATTACACTCCGTCCAGAATCTAACCTTCTCCACAGATTGAACCCGAATTACACTCTGACCAGAATCTGATCTTCCCCACAGACTGAACCCCAATTGCGCTCTGTCCAGTATCTAATCTTCCCCACAGATTGAATCCCAATTACACTCTGTCCAGAATCTAATCTTCCCCACAGGTTAAACCCGAATTACGCTCTGTCCAGAATCTAATCTTCTCCACAGATTGAACCCAAATTACGCACTGTCCGGAATCTAATCTTCCCCACAGCTTGAACCCCAATTACACTCTGTCCAGAATCTAATCTTCCCCACTGATTGGAACTCAGAATCTAATCTTACCCACAGATTGAATCCGAAATAAACTAGTTCCGGAATCAAATCTTCCATACAGATTGAACCCCAATTACACTCCTTCCAGAATCTAATCTTCCCCACAGATTGAACCCGAATGTCATTCTGTCCAGAATCTAATCTTACCCACAGATTGAATCCGAATTACACTCGTTCCAGAATCTAATCTTCCCCACAGATTGAATCCCAATTACATTCCATCCAGAATCTAATCTTCCCCACAAATTGAACCCGAATTACACTCTGTCCAGAATCTAATCTTCCCCACAGACTTAACCTCAATAACTCTCTGTCCAGAATCCAATCTTCCCTACAGATTAAACCACAACTACACTCTATCCAGAATCTAATCTTCCCCCACAGATTAAACACGAATTACACTCTGTCCAGAATATAATCTCCCCCATAGATTGAACCTCAATTACATTCTGTCCAGAATGTAATCTTCCCTACAGATTGAACCCCAATTACTCTATGGCCAGAATCAAATCTTCCCCACAGATTGAACCACAATTACACTCTGTCCCGAATCTAATCTTCTCCACAGATTAAACCTGAATTACACTCCGTCCAGAATCTAACCTTCTCCACAGATTGAACCCGAATTACACTCTGACCAGAATCTGATCTTCCCCACAGACTGAACCCCAATTGCGCTCTGTCCAGTATCTAATCTTCCCCACAGATTGAATCCCAATTACACTCTGTCCAGAATCTAATCTTCCCCACAGGTTAAACCCGAATTACGCTCTGTCCAGAATCTAATCTTCTCCACAGATTGAACCCAAATTACGCACTGTCCGGAATCTAATCTTCCCCACAGCTTGAACCCCAATTACACTCTGTCCAGAATCTAATCTTCCCCACTGATTGGAACCCAGAATCTAATCTTACCCACAGATTGAATCCGAAATAAACTAGTTCCGGAATCAAATCTTCCATACAGATTGAACCCCAATTACACTCCTTCCAGAATCTAATCTTCCCCACAGATTGAACCCGAATGTCATTCTGTCCAGAATCTAATCTTACCCACAGATTGAATCCGAATTACACTCGTTCCAGAATCTAATCTTCCCCACAGATTGAATCCCAATTACATTCCATCCAGAATCTAATCTTCCCCACAAATTGAACCCGAATTACACTCTGTCCAGAATCTAATCTTCCCACAGACTTCACCTCAATAACTCTCTGTCCAGAATCCAATCTTCCCTACAGATTAAACCACAACTACAGTCTATCCAGAATCTAAACTTCCCCCACAGATTAAACACGAATTGCACTGTGTCCAGAATATCATCTCCCCCATAGATTGAACCTCAATTACACTCAGTCCCGAATCTAATCTTCTCCACAGATTAAACCTGAATTACACTCCGTCCAGAATCTAATCTTCTCCACAGATTGAACCCGAATTACACTCTGACCAGAATCTGATCTTCCCCACAGACTGAACCCCAATTGCGCTCTGTCCAGTATCTAATCTTCCCCACAGATTGAATCCCAATTACACTCTGTCCAGAATCTAATCTTCCCCACAGGTTAAACCCGAATTACGCTCTGTCCAGAATCTAATCTTCTCCACAGATTGAACCCAAATTACGCACTGTCCGGAATCTAATCTTCCCCACAGCTTGAACCCCAATTACACTCTGTCCAGAATCTAATCTTCCCCACTGATTGGAACCCAGAATCTAATCTTACCCACAGATTGAATCCGAAATAAACTAGTTCCGGAATCAAATCTTCCATACAGATTGAACCCCAATTACACTCCTTCCAGAATCTAATCTTCCCCACAGATTGAACCCGAATGTCATTCTGTCCAGAATCTAATCTTACCCACAGATTGAATCCGAATTACACTCGTTCCAGAATCTAATCTTCCCCACAGATTGAATCCCAATTACATTCCATCCAGAATCTAATCTTCCCCACAAATTGAACCCGAATTACACTCTGTCCAGAATCTAATCTTCCCACAGACTTCACCTCAATAACTCTCTGTCCAGAATCCAATCTTCCCTACAGATTAAACCACAACTACAGTCTATCCAGAATCTAAACTTCCCCCACAGATTAAACACGAATTGCACTGTGTCCAGAATATCATCTCCCCCATAGATTGAACCTCAATTACACTCAGTCCCGAATCTAATCTTCTCCACAGATTAAACCTGAATTACACTCCGTCCAGAATCTAATCTTCTCCACAGATTGAACCCGAATTACACTCTGACCAGAATCTGATCTTCCCCACAGACTGAACCCCAATTGCGCTCTGTCCAGTATCTAATCTTCCCCACAGATTGAATCCCAATTACACTCTGTCCAGAATCTAATCTTCCCCACAGGTTAAACCCGAATTACGCTCTGTCCAGAATCTAATCTTCTCCACAGATTGAACCCAAATTACGCACTGTCCGGAATCTAATCTTCCCCACAGCTTGAACCCCAATTACACTCTGTCCAGAATCTAATCTTCCCCACTGATTGGAACCCAGAATCTAATCTTACCCACAGATTGAATCCGAAATAAACTAGTTCCGGAATCAAATCTTCCATACAGATTGAACCCCAATTACACTCCTTCCAGAATCTAATCTTCCCCACAGATTGAACCCGAATGTCATTCTGTCCAGAATCTAATCTTACCCACAGATTGAATCCGAATTACACTCGTTCCAGAATCTAATCTTCCCCACAGATTGAATCCCAATTACATTCCATCCAGAATCTAATCTTCCCCACAAATTGAACCCGAATTACACTCTGTCCAGAATATAATCTTCCCACAGACTTCACCTCAATAACTCTCTGTCCAGAATCCAATCTTCCCTACAGATTAAACCACAACTACAGTCTATCCAGAATCTAAACTTCCCCCACAGATTAAACACGAATTGCACTGTGTCCAGAATATCATCTCCCCCATAGATTGAACCTCAATTACACTCAGTCCCGAATCTAATCTTCTCCACAGATTAAACCTGAATTACACTCCGTCCAGAATCTAATCTTCTCCACAGATTGAACCCGAATTACACTCTGACCAGAATCTGATCTTCCCCACAGACTGAACCCCAATTGCGCTCTGTCCAGAATCTAATTTCTCCACAGATTGAACCACATTTACACTCTGCCCAGAATCTAATTTTCCCCACAGATTTAACCTCAATTACAATCTGTCCAGAATGTAATCTTCCCTACAGCTTGAACCCCAATTACTCTCTGACCAGTATCTAATCTTCCCACAGATTGAACACCAATTACACTGTGAACAGAATCTAATCTTCCCCACAGATTGAACCCGAATTATACTCTGTTAAGAATCTAATTTCCTCACAGATTGAACCCCAAATAGACTCGTTCCAGAATCTAATCTTCCCCACAGATTGAATCCCAATTACACTCCATCCAGAATCTAATCTTCCCCACAAATTGAACCCGAATTACCCTCTGTCCAGAATCTAATCTTCCCCATAGACTGAACCCCAATTGCGCTCTGTCCGGAGTCTAATTTCCCCAAAGACTGAACCACATTTACACTCGGTCCAGAATCTAATCCTCCCCACAGACTTAACCCCAAGTACTCTCTGTCCCTAATCCAATCTTCCCTACAGATTGAACCCCAACTACACACTATCTAGAATCTAATCTTCCCCCACAGATTAAACCACAACTACATTCTGTCCAGAATCTACTCTTCCCCATAGATTGAACACCAACTACACTCTGTCCGGAATCTATTCTTCCCCACAGATTGAACCCCAATTGCGCTCTGTCCAGGATCTAATTTCCCAAAGATTGAACCACATTTACACTCTGTCCAGAATCTAATTTTCCCCACAGACTTAACCCCAATTACTCACTGTCCAGAATCCAATCTTCCCTACAGATTGAACCACAACTACACTCTATCCAGAATCTAATCTTCCCACACAGATTAAACACGAATTGCACTGTTTCCAGAATATAATCTTCCCTACAGATTGAACCCCAATTACTCTCTGTCCCGAATCAAATCTTCCCCACAGGATGAACCACAATTACACTCTGTCCAGAATCTAATCTTCCCCACAAATTGAACCCGAATTACACTCTGTCCAGAATCTAATCTTCCCCACAGATTTAACCCAATTTACTCTCTGTCCTGAATCCAATCTGCCCTACAGATTGAACCCCAACTACACTCTGTCCAGAATCTAATCTTCCCCCACAGATTAAACCCCAACTACAGTCTGTCCGGAATCTATTCTTCCCCATAGATTGAACACCAACTACCCTCTGTCCAGAATCGAATCTTCCCCATTGATTGAACACCAACTACACTCTGTCCAGAATCAAATCTTCCCCACAGATTGATCGCCAATTACAGTAGGTCCCGAATCTAATCTTCTCCACAGATTAAACCTGAATTACACTCTGTCCAGAATCTAATCTTCTCCACAGATTGAACCCGAATTACACTCTGACCAGAATCTAATCTTCCCCACTGATTGAACACCAACCATACTCTGTCCGGAATCTAATCATACCCACAGATTGAATCTGAATTACTCCAGTTCCAAAATCTGCTCTTCCCCACAGATTGAATAACAATTACACTCCTTCCAGAATCTAATCTTCCCCACAGATTTAACCCGAATTATACTCTGTCCAGAATCTAATCTTACCCAGAGATTGAATCTGAATTACACTCGTTCCACAATCTAATCCTCCCCACAGATTGAATCCCAATTACACTGTCCAGAATCTAATTTCCCCACAGATTGAACCCCAAATACAATTGTTCCAGAATCGAATCTTCCCCACAGATTGAACGCCATTTACAGTTGGTCCGGAATCTAATCTTCCCCACAGTTTAAACCCGAATTACGCTCTGTCCAGAATCTAATCTTCTCCACAGATTGAACCCAAATTACGCTCTGTCCGGAATCTAACCTTCCCCACAGATTAAAACCGATTCAAATTCTGTCCAGAATCTAATCTTCCACAATGATAGAACGCGAATTACATTCTGTCCAGAATGTAATCTCCCCCACAAATTGAAACTCAATTACACTCTGTCCAGAATCTAATCTTCCCCACTGATTGGAACCTAGAATCACATCTTCCCCACAGATTGAATCCGAATTAAACTAGTTCCGGAATCAAATCTTCCCCACAGATTGAATCCCAATTACACTCCTTCCAGAATCTAATCTTCCCCACAGATTGAACGCGAATGTCATTCTGTCCAGAATCTAATCTTACCCACAGATTGAATCCGAATTACACTCGTTCCAGAATCTAATCTTCCCCACAGATTGAATCCCAATTACACTCCATCCAGAATCTAATCTTCCCCACAACTTGAACCCGAATTACACTCTGTCCAGAATCTAATCTTCCCCACAGACTTAACCTGAATAACTCTCTGTCCAGAATCCAATCTTCCCTACAGATTAAACCACAACTACACTCTATCCAGAATCTAATCTTCCCCCACAGATTAAACACGAATTGCACTGTGTCCAGAATATAATCTCCCCCATAGATTGAACCTCAATTACACTCTGTCCAGAATCTAATCTTACCCACAGATTGAATCCGAATTAAACTAGTTCCGGAATCAAATCTTCCCCACAGATTGAATCCCAATTACACTCCTTCCAGAATCTAATCTTCCCCACAGATTGAACGCGAATGTCATTCTGTCCAGAATCTAATCTTACCCACAGATTGAATCCGAATTACACTCGTTCCAGAATCTAATCTTCCCCACAGATTGAATCCCAATTACACTCCATCCAGAATCTAATCTTCCCCACAACTTGAACCCGAATTACACTCTGTCCAGAATCTAATCTTCCCCACAGACTTAACCTGAATAACTCTCTGTCCAGAATCCAATCTTCCCTACAGATTAAACCACAACTACACTCTATCCAGAATCTAATCTTCCCCCACAGATTAAACACGAATTGCACTGTGTCCAGAATATAATCTCCCCCATAGATTGAACCTCAATTACATTCTGTCCAGAATGTAATCTTCCCTACAGATTGAACCCCAATTACTCTATGGCCAGAATCGAATCTTCCCCACAGATTGAACGCCAATTACAGTCGGTCCGGAATCTAATCTTCCCCACAGATTTAACCCGAATTACGCTCTGTCCACAATCTAATCTTCTCCACAGATTGAACCCAAATTACGCTCTGTCCGGAATCTAACCTTCCCCACAGATTAAACCCGATTCACATTCTGTCCTGAGTCTAATCTTCTACAATGATAGAACGCGAATTACATTCTGTCCAGAATGTAAACTCCCCCACAGACTGAAACTCAATTACACTCTGTGCAGAATGTAATCTTCCACAATGATAGAACGCGAATTACATTCTGTCCAGAATGTAAACTCCCCCACAGATTGAAACACAATTACACTCTGTCCAGAATCTAATCTTCCCCACAGATTGAAACCCAATTACCCTGTGTCCAGAATCCAATCTTCCCCACAGATTGAACCCCAATTACACTCTGTCCAGAATCTAATCTTCACCACTGATTGAACCCCAGAATCTAATCTTACCCACAGATTGAATCCGAATTACACTAGTTCCAGAATCAAATCTTCCCCACAGTTTGAATCCCAATTACACTCCTTCCAGAATCTAATCTTCCCCATAGATTGAATCTGAATTACACTCGTTCCAGAATCTAATCTTACCCACAGATTGAATCCGAATTACATTCTGTCCAGAACCTAATCTTCCACAATGATAGAACCCCAGAATCTAATCTTACCCACAGATTGAATCCGAATTACACTAGTTCCAGAATCAAATCTTCCCCACAGATTGAACCCCAGAATCTAACCTTACCCACAGATTGAATCTGAATTACACTCGTTCCAGAATCTAATCTTCCCCACAAATTGAACCCGAATTACACTCTGTCCAGAATCTAATCTTCCCCACAGATTTAACCCAATTTACTCTCTGTCCTGAATCCAATCTGCCCTACAGATTGAACCCCAACTACACTCTGTCCAGAATCTAATCTTCCCCCACAGATTAAACCCCAACTACAGTCTGTCCGGAATCTATTCTTCCCCATAGATTGAACACCAACTACCCTCTGTCCAGAATCGAATCTTCCCCATTGATTGAACACCAACTACACTCTGTCCAGAATCAAATCTTCCCCACAGATTGATCGCCAATTACAGTAGGTCCCGAATCTAATCTTCTCCACAGATTAAACCTGAATTACACTCTGTCCAGAATCTAATCTTCTCCACAGATTGAACCCGAATTACACTCTGACCAGAATCTAATCTTCCCCACTGATTGAACACCAACCATACTCTGTCCGGAATCTAATCATACCCACAGATTGAATCTGAATTACTCCAGTTCCAAAATCTGCTCTTCCCCACAGATTGAATAACAATTACACTCCTTCCAGAATCTAATCTTCCCCACAGATTTAACCCGAATTATACTCTGTCCAGAATCTAATCTTACCCAGAGATTGAATCTGAATTACACTCGTTCCACAATCTAATCCTCCCCACAGATTGAATCCCAATTACACTGTCCAGAATCTAATTTCCCCACAGATTGAACCCCAAATACAATTGTTCCAGAATCGAATCTTCCCCACAGATTGAACGCCATTTACAGTTGGTCCGGAATCTAATCTTCCCCACAGTTTAAACCCGAATTACGCTCTGTCCAGAATCTAATCTTCTCCACAGATTGAACCCAAATTACGCTCTGTCCGGAATCTAACCTTCCCCACAGATTAAAACCGATTCAAATTCTGTCCAGAATCTAATCTTCCACAATGATAGAACGCGAATTACATTCTGTCCAGAATGTAATCTCCCCCACAAATTGAAACTCAATTACACTCTGTCCAGAATCTAATCTTCCCCACTGATTGGAACCTAGAATCACATCTTCCCACAGATTGAATCCGAATTAAACTAGTTCCGGAATCAAATCTTCCCCACAGATTGAATCCCAATTACACTCCTTCCAGAATCTAATCTTCCCCACAGATTGAACGCGAATGTCATTCTGTCCAGAATCTAATCTTACCCACAGATTGAATCCGAATTACACTCGTTCCAGAATCTAATCTTCCCCACAGATTGAATCCCAATTACACTCCATCCAGAATCTAATCTTCCCCACAACTTGAACCCGAATTACACTCTGTCCAGAATCTAATCTTCCCCACAGACTTAACCTGAATAACTCTCTGTCCAGAATCCAATCTTCCCTACAGATTAAACCACAACTACACTCTATCCAGAATCTAATCTTCCCCCACAGATTAAACACGAATTGCACTGTGTCCAGAATATAATCTCCCCCATAGATTGAACCTCAATTACACTCTGTCCAGAATCTAATCTTACCCACAGATTGAATCCGAATTAAACTAGTTCCGGAATCAAATCTTCCCCACAGATTGAATCCCAATTACACTCCTTCCAGAATCTAATCTTCCCCACAGATTGAACGCGAATGTCATTCTGTCCAGAATCTAATCTTACCCACAGATTGAATCCGAATTACACTCGTTCCAGAATCTAATCTTCCCCCACAGATTGAATCCCAATTACACTCCATCCAGAATCTAATCTTCCCCACAACTTGAACCCGAATTACACTCTGTCCAGAATCTAATCTTCCCCACAGACTTAACCTGAATAACTCTCTGTCCAGAATCCAATCTTCCCTACAGATTAAACCACAACTACACTCTATCCAGAATCTAATCTTCCCCCACAGATTAAACACGAATTGCACTGTGTCCAGAATATAATCTCCCCCATAGATTGAACCTCAATTACATTCTGTCCAGAATGTAATCTTCCCTACAGATTGAACCCCAATTACTCTATGGCCAGAATCGAATCTTCCCCACAGATTGAACGCCAATTACAGTCGGTCCGGAATCTAATCTTCCCCACAGATTTAACCCGAATTACGCTCTGTCCACAATCTAATCTTCTCCACAGATTGAACCCAAATTACGCTCTGTCCGGAATCTAACCTTCCCCACAGATTAAACCCGATTCACATTCTGTCCTGAGTCTAATCTTCTACAATGATAGAACGCGAATTACATTCTGTCCAGAATGTAAACTCCCCCACAGACTGAAACTCAATTACACTCTGTGCAGAATGTAATCTTCCACAATGATAGAACGCGAATTACATTCTGTCCAGAATGTAAACTCCCCCACAGATTGAAACACAATTACACTCTGTCCAGAATCTAATCTTCCCCACAGATTGAAACCCAATTACCCTGTGTCCAGAATCCAATCTTCCCCACAGATTGAACCCCAATTACACTCTGTCCAGAATCTAATCTTCACCACTGATTGAACCCCAGAATCTAATCTTACCCACAGATTGAATCCGAATTACACTAGTTCCAGAATCAAATCTTCCCCACAGTTTGAATCCCAATTACACTCCTTCCAGAATCTAATCTTCCCCATAGATTGAATCTGAATTACACTCGTTCCAGAATCTAATCTTACCCACAGATTGAATCCGAATTACATTCTGTCCAGAACCTAATCTTCCACAATGATAGAACCCCAGAATCTAATCTTACCCACAGATTGAATCCGAATTACACTAGTTCCAGAATCAAATCTTCCCCACAGATTGAACCCCAGAATCTAACCTTACCCACAGATTGAATCTGAATTACACTCGTTCCAGAATCTAATCTTCCCCACAAATTGAACCCGAATTACACTCTGTCCAGAATCTAATCTTCCCCACAGATTTAACCCAATTTACTCTCTGTCCTGAATCCAATCTGCCCTACAGATTGAACCCCAACTACACTCTGTCCAGAATCTAATCTTCCACAATGATAGAACGCGAATTACATTCTGTCCAGAATGTAATCTCCCCCACAAATTGAAACTCAATTACACTCTGTCCAGAATCTAATCTTCCCCACAGATTTAACCCAATTTACTCTCTGTCCTGAATCCAATCTGCCCTACAGATTGAACCCCAACTACACTCTGTCCAGAATCTAATCTTCCCCCACAGATTAAACCCCAACTACAGTCTGTCCGGAATCTATTCTTCCCCATAGATTGAACACCAACTACCCTCTGTCCAGAATCGAATCTTCCCCATAGATTGAACCCGAATTGCACTCTGTCCAGAATCTAATCTTCCCCACAGACTTAACCTCAATAACTCTCTGTCCAGAATCCAATCTTCCCTACAGATTAAACCACAACTACACTCTATCCAGAATCTAATCTTCCCCCACAGATTAAACACGAATTGCACTGTGTCCAGAATATAATCTCCCCCATAGATTGAACCTCAATTACACTCTGACCAGAATCTAATCTTCCCCACTGATTGAACTCCAACCATACTCTGTCCGGAATCTAATCATACCCACAGATTGAATCTGAATTACTCCAATTCCAAAATCTGACCTTCCCCACAGATTGAATAACAATTACACTCCTTCCAGAATCTAATCTTCCCCACAGATTTAACCCGAATTATACTCTGTCCAGAATCTAATCTTACCCAGAGATTGAATTCGAATTACACTCGTTCCACAATCTAATCCTCCCCACAGATTGAATCCCAATTACACTCTGTCCAGAATCGAATCTTCCCCACAGATTGAACGCCAATTACAGTTGGTCCGGAATCTAACCTTCCCCACAGATTAAAACCGATTCACATTCTGTCCAGAATCTAATCTTCCACATTGATAGAACACGAATTACATTCTGTCCAGAATTTAATCTACCCCACAAATTGAAACTCAATTACACTCTGTCCAGAATCTAATCTTCCCCACAGCTTGAACCCCAATTACACTCTGTCCAGAATCTAATCTTCCCCACTGATTGGAACCTAGAATCACATCTTCCCCACAGACTTAACCTCAATAACTCTCTGTCCAGAATCCAATCTTCCCTATAGATTAAACCACAACTACACTCTATCCAGAATCTAATCTTCCCCCACAGATTAAACACGAATTGCACTGTGTCCAGAATATAATCTCCCCCATAGATTGAACCTCAATTACATTCTGTCCAGAATGTAATCTTCCCTACAGATTGAACCCCAATTACTCTATGGCCAGAATCAAATCTTCCCCACAGATTGAACCACAATTACACTCTGTCCAGAATCTAATCTTCCCCCACAGATTAAACCCCAACTACACTCTGTCCAGGATCTATTCTTCCCCATTGATTGAACACCAACTACACTCTGTCCAGAATCAAATCTTCCCCACAGATTGATCGCCAATTACAGTAGGTCCCGAATCTAATCTTCTCCACAGATTAAACCTGAATTACACTCTGTCCAGAATCTAATCTTCTCCACAGATTGAACCCGAATTACACTCTGACCAGAATCTAATCTTCCCCACTGATTGAACACCAACCATACTCTGTCCGGAATCTAATCATACCCACAGATTGAATCTGAATTACTCCAGTTCCAAAATCTGCTCTTCCCCACAGATTGAATAACAATTACACTCCTTCCAGAATCTAATCTTCCCCACAGATTTAACCCGAATTATACTCTGTCCAGAATCTAATCTTACCCAGAGATTGAATCTGAATTACACTCGTTCCACAATCTAATCCTCCCCACAGATTGAATCCCAATTACACTGTCCAGAATCTAATTTCCCCACAGATTGAACCCCAAATACAATTGTTCCAGAATCGAATCTTCCCCACAGATTGAACGCCATTTACAGTTGGTCCGGAATCTAATCTTCCCCACAGTTTAAACCCGAATTACGCTCTGTCCAGAATCTAATCTTCTCCACAGATTGAACCCAAATTACGCTCTGTCCGGAATCTAACCTTCCCCACAGATTAAAACCGATTCAAATTCTGTCCAGAATCTAATCTTCCACAATGATAGAACGCGAATTACATTCTGTCCAGAATGTAATCTCCCCCACAAATTGAAACTCAATTACACTCTGTCCAGAATCTAATCTTCCCCACTGATTGGAACCTAGAATCACATCTTCCCCACAGATTGAATCCGAATTAAACTAGTTCCGGAATCAAATCTTCCCCACAGATTGAATCCCAATTACACTCCTTCCAGAATCTAATCTTCCCCACAGATTGAACGCGAATGTCATTCTGTCCAGAATCTAATCTTACCCACAGATTGAATCCGAATTACACTCGTTCCAGAATCTAATCTTCCCCACAGATTGAATCCCAATTACACTCCATCCAGAATCTAATCTTCCCCACAACTTGAACCCGAATTACACTCTGTCCAGAATCTAATCTTCCCCACAGACTTAACCTGAATAACTCTCTGTCCAGAATCCAATCTTCCCTACAGATTAAACCACAACTACACTCTATCCAGAATCTAATCTTCCCCCACAGATTAAACACGAATTGCACTGTGTCCAGAATATAATCTCCCCCATAGATTGAACCTCAATTACACTCTGTCCAGAATCTAATCTTACCCACAGATTGAATCCGAATTAAACTAGTTCCGGAATCAAATCTTCCCCACAGATTGAATCCCAATTACACTCCTTCCAGAATCTAATCTTCCCCACAGATTGAACGCGAATGTCATTCTGTCCAGAATCTAATCTTACCCACAGATTGAATCCGAATTACACTCGTTCCAGAATCTAATCTTCCCCACAGATTGAATCCCAATTACACTCCATCCAGAATCTAATCTTCCCCACAACTTGAACCCGAATTACACTCTGTCCAGAATCTAATCTTCCCCACAGACTTAACCTGAATAACTCTCTGTCCAGAATCCAATCTTCCCTACAGATTAAACCACAACTACACTCTATCCAGAATCTAATCTTCCCCCACAGATTAAACACGAATTGCACTGTGTCCAGAATATAATCTCCCCCATAGATTGAACCTCAATTACATTCTGTCCAGAATGTAATCTTCCCTACAGATTGAACCCCAATTACTCTATGGCCAGAATCGAATCTTCCCCACAGATTGAACGCCAATTACAGTCGGTCCGGAATCTAATCTTCCCCACAGATTTAACCCGAATTACGCTCTGTCCACAATCTAATCTTCTCCACAGATTGAACCCAAATTACGCTCTGTCCGGAATCTAACCTTCCCCACAGATTAAACCCGATTCACATTCTGTCCTGAGTCTAATCTTCTACAATGATAGAACGCGAATTACATTCTGTCCAGAATGTAAACTCCCCCACAGACTGAAACTCAATTACACTCTGTGCAGAATGTAATCTTCCACAATGATAGAACGCGAATTACATTCTGTCCAGAATGTAAACTCCCCCACAGATTGAAACACAATTACACTCTGTCCAGAATCTAATCTTCCCCACAGATTGAAACCCAATTACCCTGTGTCCAGAATCCAATCTTCCCCACAGATTGAACCCCAATTACACTCTGTCCAGAATCTAATCTTCACCACTGATTGAACCCCAGAATCTAATCTTACCCACAGATTGAATCCGAATTACACTAGTTCCAGAATCAAATCTTCCCCACAGTTTGAATCCCAATTACACTCCTTCCAGAATCTAATCTTCCCCATAGATTGAATCTGAATTACACTCGTTCCAGAATCTAATCTTACCCACAGATTGAATCCGAATTACATTCTGTCCAGAACCTAATCTTCCACAATGATAGAACCCCAGAATCTAATCTTACCCACAGATTGAATCCGAATTACACTAGTTCCAGAATCAAATCTTCCCCACAGATTGAACCCCAGAATCTAACCTTACCCACAGATTGAATCTGAATTACACTCGTTCCAGAATCTAATCTTCCCCACAGTTTAAACCCGAATTACGCTCTGTCCAGAATCTAATCTTCTCCACAGATTGAACCCAAATTACGCTCTGTCCGGAATCTAACCTTCCCCACAGATTAAAACCGATTCAAATTCTGTCCAGAATCTAATCTTCCACAATGATAGAACGCGAATTACATTCTGTCCAGAATGTAATCTCCCCCACAAATTGAAACTCAATTACACTCTGTCCAGAATCTAATCTTCCCCACAGATTTAACCCAATTTACTCTCTGTCCTGAATCCAATCTGCCCTACAGATTGAACCCCAACTACACTCTGTCCAGAATCTAATCTTCCCCCACAGATTAAACCCCAACTACAGTCTGTCCGGAATCTATTCTTCCCCATAGATTGAACACCAACTACCCTCTGTCCAGAATCGAATCTTCCCCATAGATTGAACCCGAATTGCACTCTGTCCAGAATCTAATCTTCCCCACAGACTTAACCTCAATAACTCTCTGTCCAGAATCCAATCTTCCCTACAGATTAAACCACAACTACACTCTATCCAGAATCTAATCTTCCCCCACAGATTAAACACGAATTGCACTGTGTCCAGAATATAATCTCCCCCATAGATTGAACCTCAATTACACTCTGTCCCGAATCTAATCTTCTCCACAGATTGAACCCGAATTACACTCTGACCAGAATCTAATCTTCCCCACTGATTGAACTCCAACCATACTCTGTCCGGAATCTAATCATACCCACAGATTGAATCTGAATTACTCCAATTCCAAAATCTGATCTTCCCCACAGATTGAATAACAATTACACTCCTTCCAGAATCTAATCTTCCCCACAGATTTAACCCGAATTATACTCTGTCCAGAATCTAATCTTACCCAGAGATTGAATTCGAATTACACTCGTTCCACAATCTAATCCTCCCCACAGATTGAATCCCAATTACACTCTGTCCAGAATCGAATCTTCCCCACAGATTGAACGCCAATTACAGTTGGTCCGGAATCTAACCTTCCCCACAGATTAAAACCGATTCACATTCTGTCCAGAATCTAATCTTCCACATTGATAGAACACGAATTACATTCTGTCCAGAATTTAATCTACCCCACAAATTGAAACTCAATTACACTCTGTCCAGAATCTAATCTTCCCCACAGCTTGAACCCCAATTACACTCTGTCCAGAATCTAATCTTCCCCACTGATTGGAACCTAGAATCACATCTTCCCCACAGACTTAACCTCAATAACTCTCTGTCCAGAATCCAATCTTCCCTATAGATTAAACCACAACTACACTCTATCCAGAATCTAATCTTCCCCCACAGATTAAACACGAATTGCACTGTGTCCAGAATATAATCTCCCCCATAGATTGAACCTCAATTACATTCTGTCCAGAATGTAATCTTCCCTACAGATTGAACCCCAATTACTCTATGGCCAGAATCAAATCTTCCCCACAGATTGAACCACAATTACACTCTGTCCAGAATCTAATCTTCCCCCACAGATTAAACCCCAACTACACTCTGTCCAGGATCTATTCTTCCCCATTGATTGAACACCAACTACACTCTGTCCAGAATCAAATCTTCCCCACAGATTGATCGCCA
This sequence comes from Hypanus sabinus, assembly GCF_030144855.1. NCBI lineage: Eukaryota > Metazoa > Chordata > Chondrichthyes > Myliobatiformes > Dasyatidae > Hypanus > Hypanus sabinus. Next base: position 42,147,060 of record NC_082707.1, on the reverse strand, counting down.
ATTACAGTAGGTCCCGAATCTAATCTTCTCCACAGATTAAACCTGAATTACACTCTGTCCAGAATCTAATCTTCTCCACAGATTGAACCCGAATTACACTCTGACCAGAATCTAATCTTCCCCACTGATTGAACACCAACCATACTCTGTCCGGAATCTAATCATACCCACAGATTGAATCTGAATTACTCCAGTTCCAAAATCTGCTCTTCCCCACAGATTGAATAACAATTACACTCCTTCCAGAATCTAATCTTCCCCACAGATTTAACCCGAATTATACTCTGTCCAGAATCTAATCTTACCCAGAGATTGAATCTGAATTACACTCGTTCCACAATCTAATCCTCCCCACAGATTGAATCCCAATTACACTGTCCAGAATCTAATTTCCCCACAGATTGAACCCCAAATACAATTGTTCCAGAATCGAATCTTCCCCACAGATTGAACGCCATTTACAGTTGGTCCGGAATCTAATCTTCCCCACAGTTTAAACCCGAATTACGCTCTGTCCAGAATCTAATCTTCTCCACAGATTGAACCCAAATTACGCTCTGTCCGGAATCTAACCTTCCCCACAGATTAAAACCGATTCAAATTCTGTCCAGAATCTAATCTTCCACAATGATAGAACGCGAATTACATTCTGTCCAGAATGTAATCTCCCCCACAAATTGAAACTCAATTACACTCTGTCCAGAATCTAATCTTCCCCACTGATTGGAACCTAGAATCACATCTTCCCCACAGATTGAATCCGAATTAAACTAGTTCCGGAATCAAATCTTCCCCACAGATTGAATCCCAATTACACTCCTTCCAGAATCTAATCTTCCCCACAGATTGAACGCGAATGTCATTCTGTCCAGAATCTAATCTTACCCACAGATTGAATCCGAATTACACTCGTTCCAGAATCTAATCTTCCCCACAGATTGAATCCCAATTACACTCCATCCAGAATCTAATCTTCCCCACAACTTGAACCCGAATTACACTCTGTCCAGAATCTAATCTTCCCCACAGACTTAACCTGAATAACTCTCTGTCCAGAATCCAATCTTCCCTACAGATTAAACCACAACTACACTCTATCCAGAATCTAATCTTCCCCCACAGATTAAACACGAATTGCACTGTGTCCAGAATATAATCTCCCCCATAGATTGAACCTCAATTACACTCTGTCCAGAATCTAATCTTACCCACAGATTGAATCCGAATTAAACTAGTTCCGGAATCAAATCTTCCCCACAGATTGAATCCCAATTACACTCCTTCCAGAATCTAATCTTCCCCACAGATTGAACGCGAATGTCATTCTGTCCAGAATCTAATCTTACCCACAGATTGAATCCGAATTACACTCGTTCCAGAATCTAATCTTCCCCACAGATTGAATCCCAATTACACTCCATCCAGAATCTAATCTTCCCCACAACTTGAACCCGAATTACACTCTGTCCAGAATCTAATCTTCCCCACAGACTTAACCTGAATAACTCTCTGTCCAGAATCCAATCTTCCCTACAGATTAAACCACAACTACACTCTATCCAGAATCTAATCTTCCCCCACAGATTAAACACGAATTGCACTGTGTCCAGAATATAATCTCCCCCATAGATTGAACCTCAATTACATTCTGTCCAGAATGTAATCTTCCCTACAGATTGAACCCCAATTACTCTATGGCCAGAATCGAATCTTCCCCACAGATTGAACGCCAATTACAGTCGGTCCGGAATCTAATCTTCCCCACAGATTTAACCCGAATTACGCTCTGTCCACAATCTAATCTTCTCCACAGATTGAACCCAAATTACGCTCTGTCCGGAATCTAACCTTCCCCACAGATTAAACCCGATTCACATTCTGTCCTGAGTCTAATCTTCTACAATGATAGAACGCGAATTACATTCTGTCCAGAATGTAAACTCCCCCACAGACTGAAACTCAATTACACTCTGTGCAGAATGTAATCTTCCACAATGATAGAACGCGAATTACATTCTGTCCAGAATGTAAACTCCCCCACAGATTGAAACACAATTACACTCTGTCCAGAATCTAATCTTCCCCACAGATTGAAACCCAATTACCCTGTGTCCAGAATCCAATCTTCCCCACAGATTGAACCCCAATTACACTCTGTCCAGAATCTAATCTTCACCACTGATTGAACCCCAGAATCTAATCTTACCCACAGATTGAATCCGAATTACACTAGTTCCAGAATCAAATCTTCCCCACAGTTTGAATCCCAATTACACTCCTTCCAGAATCTAATCTTCCCCATAGATTGAATCTGAATTACACTCGTTCCAGAATCTAATCTTACCCACAGATTGAATCCGAATTACATTCTGTCCAGAACCTAATCTTCCACAATGATAGAACCCCAGAATCTAATCTTACCCACAGATTGAATCCGAATTACACTAGTTCCAGAATCAAATCTTCCCCACAGATTGAACCCCAGAATCTAACCTTACCCACAGATTGAATCTGAATTACACTCGTTCCAGAATCTAATCTTCCCCACAAATTGAACCCGAATTACACTCTGTCCAGAATCTAATCTTCCCCACAGACTGAACCCCAATTGCGCTCTGTCCAGAATCTAATTTCCCCAAAGACTGAACCATATTTACACTCTGTCCAGAATCTAATCTTACCCACAGATTGAATCCGAATTACACTCGTTCCAGAATCTAATCTTCCCCCACAGATTAAACCCCAACTACACTCTGTCCAGAATCTACTCTTCCCCATAGATTGAACACTAACTGCACTCTGTCCAGAATCGAATCTTCCCCACAGACTGAACGCCAATTACAGTTGTGCCCGAATCTAATCTTCCCGACAGATTAAACCCGAATTACGCACTTTCCAGAATCTAATCTTCCACTGATAGAACGCGAATTACATTTTGTCCAGAATGTAAACTCCCCCACAGACTGAAACTGAATTACACTCTGTCCAGAATGTAATCTTCCCCACAGATTGAAACCCAATTACCCTGTGTCCAGAATCCAATCTTCCCCACAGATTGAACCCCAATTACACTCTGTCCAGAATCTAATCTTCACCACTGATTGAACCCCAGAATCTAATCTTACCCACAGATTGAATCCGAATTACACTAGTTCCAGAATCAAATCTTCCCCACAGTTTGAATCCCAATTACAGTCCTTCCAGAATCTAATCTTCCCCACAGATTGAATCCGAATTACGCTCGTTCCAGAATCTAATCTTACCCACAGATTGAATCCGAATTACATTCTGTCCAGAACCTAATCTTCCACAATGATAGAACGCGAATTACATTCTGTCCAGAATGTAAAGTCCCCCACAGATTGAAACTCAATTACACTCTGTCTAGAATGTAATCTCCCCCACAGATTGAACCCCAATTACACTCTGTCCAGAATCTAATCTTCCCCACAGCTTGAACCCCAATTACACTCTGTCCAGAATCTAATCTTCCCCACTGATTGGAACCTAGAATCTAATCTTACCCACAGATTGAATCCCAATTACACTCCTTCCAGAATCTAATCTTCCCCACAGATTGAACCCGAATGTCATTCTGTCCAGAATCTAATCTTACCCACAGATTGAATCCGAATTACACTCGTTCCAGAATCTAATCTTCCCACAGATTGAATCCCAATTACACTCCATCCATAATCTAATCTTCCCCATAAATTGAACCCGAATTACACTCTGTCCAGAATCTAATCTTCCCCACAGACGTAACCTCAATAACTCTCTGCCCAGAATCCAATCTTCCCTACAGATTAAAACACAACTACACTCTATCCAGAATCTAATCTTCCCCCACAGATTAATCCCCAACTACACTCTGTCCAGGACCTATTCTTCCCCACAGACTGATCGCCAATTACAGTAGGTCCCGAATCAAACCTTCCCCACAGATTAAACCCGAATCACATTCTGTCCAGAATCAAATCTTCCCCACAGATTGAACCCCAATTACACTCTGTCCAGAATCTAATCTTCCCCACTGATTGAACCCCAGAATCTAATCTTACCCACAGATTGAATCCGAATTACACTAGTTCCAGAATCAAAACTTCCCCACAGATTGAACCCCAGAATCTAACCTTACCCACAGATTGAATCCGAATTACACTCGTTCCAGAATCTAATCTTCCCCACAAATTGAACCCGAATTACACTCTGTCCAGAATCTAATCTTCCCCACAGACTGAACCCCAATTGCGCTCTGTCCAGAATCTAATTTCCCCAAAGACTGAACCATATTTACACTCTGTCCAGAATCTAATCTTACCCACAGATTGAATCCGAATTACACTCGTTCCAGAATCTAATCTTCCCCCACAGATTGAACCCCAGAATCTAATCTTACCCACAGATTGAATCCGAATTACACTAGTTCCAGAATCAAATCTTCCCCACAGTTTGAATCCCAATTACAGTCCTTCCAGAATCTAATCTTCCCCACAGATTGAATCCGAATTACGCTCGTTCCAGAATCTAATCTTACCCACAGATTGAATCCGAATTACATTCTGTCCAGAACCTAATCTTCCACAATGATAGAACGCGAATTACATTCTGTCCAGAATGTAAAGTCCCCCACAGATTGAAACTCAATTACACTCTGTCTAGAATGTAATCTCCCCCACAGATTGAACCCCAATTACACTCTGTCCAGAATCTAATCTTCCCCACAGCTTGAACCCCAATTACACTCTGTCCAGAATCTAATCTTCCCCACTGATTGGAACCTAGAATCTAATCTTACCCACAGATTGAATCCGAATTAAACTAGTTCCGTAATCAAATCTTCCCCACAGATTGAATCCCAATTACACTCCTTCCAGAATCTAATCTTCCCCACAGATTGAACCCGAATGTCATTCTGTCCAGAATCTAATCTTACCCACAGATTGAATCCGAATTACACTCGTTCCAGAATCTAATCTTCCCACAGATTGAATCCCAATTACACTCCATCCATAATCTAATCTTCCCCATAAATTGAACCCGAATTACACTCTGTCCAGAATCTAATCTTCCCCACAGACGTAACCTCAATAACTCTCTGCCCAGAATCCAATCTTCCCTACAGATTAAAACACAACTACACTCTATCCAGAATCTAATCTTCCCCCACAGATTAATCCCCAACTACACTCTGTCCAGGACCTATTCTTCCCCACAGACTGATCGCCAATTACAGTAGGTCCCGAATCAAACCTTCCCCACAGATTAAACCCGAATCACATTCTGTCCAGAATCTAATCTTCCCCACAGATTGAACCCCAATTACACTCTGTCCAGAATCTAATCTTCCCCACTGATTGAACCCCAGAATCTAATCTTACCCACAGATTGAATCCGAATTACACTAGTTCCAGAATCAAAACTTCCCCACAGATTGAACCCCAGAATCTAACCTTACCCACAGATTGAATCCGAATTACACTCGTTCCAGAATCTAATCTTCCCCACAAATTGAACCCGAATTACACTCTGTCCAGAATCTAATCTTCCCCACAGACTGAACCCCAATTGCGCTCTGTCCAGAATCTAATTTCCCCAAAGACTGAACCATATTTACACTCTGTCCAGAATCTAATCTTACCCACAGATTGAATCCGAATTACACTCGTTCCAGAATCTAATCTTCCCCCACAGATTGAACCCCAGAATCTAATCTTACCCACAGATTGAATCCGAATTACACTAGTTCCAGAATCAAATCTTCCCCACAGTTTGAATCCCAATTACAGTCCTTCCAGAATCTAATCTTCCCCACAGATTGAATCCGAATTACGCTCGTTCCAGAATCTAATCTTACCCACAGATTGAATCCGAATTACATTCTGTCCAGAACCTAATCTTCCACAATGATAGAACGCGAATTACATTCTGTCCAGAATGTAAAGTCCCCCACAGATTGAAACTCAATTACACTCTGTCTAGAATGTAATCTCCCCCACAGATTGAACCCCAATTACACTCTGTCCAGAATCTAATCTTCCCCACAGCTTGAACCCCAATTACACTCTGTCCAGAATCTAATCTTCCCCACTGATTGGAACCTAGAATCTAATCTTACCCACAGATTGAATCCGAATTACACTCTGTCCAGAATCTAATCTTCCCCCACAGATTAAACCCCAACTACACTCTGTCCAGAATCTACTCTTCCCCATAGATTGAACACTAACTGCACTCTGTCCAGAATCGAATCTTCCCCACAGACTGAACGCCAATTACAGTTGTGCCCGAATCTAATCTTCCCGACAGATTAAACCCGAATTACGCACTTTCCAGAATCTAATCTTCCACTGATAGAACGCGAATTACATTCTGTCCAGAATGTAAACTCCCCCACAGACTGAAACTGAATTACACTCTGTCCAGAATGTAATCTTCCCCACAGATTGAAACCCAATTACCCTGTGTCCAGAATCCAATCTTCCCCACAGATTGAACCCCAATTACACTCTGTCCAGAATCTAATCTTCACCACTGATTGAACCCCAGAATCTAATCTTCCCCACTGAATGGAACCTAGAATCTAATCTTACCCACAGATTGAATCCGAATTACACTCTGTCCAGAATCTAATCTTCCCCCACAGATTAAACCCCAACTACACTCTGTCCAGAATCTACTCTTCCCCATAGATTGAACACTAACTGCACTCTGTCCAGAATCGAAACTTCCCCACAGACTGAACGCCAATTACAGTTGTGCCCGAATCTAATCTTCCCGACAGATTAAACCCGAATTACGCACTTTCCAGAATCTAATCTTCCACTGATAGAACGCGAATTACATTCTGTCCAGAATGTAAACTCCCCCACAGACTGAAACTGAATTACACTCTGTCCAGAATGTAATCTTCCCCACAGATTGAAACCCAATTACCCTGTGTCCAGAATCCAATCTTCCCCACAGATTGAACCCCAATTACACTCTGTCCAGAATCTAATCTTCACCACTGATTGAACCCCAGAATCTAATCTTACCCACAGATTGAATCCGAATTACACTAGTTCCAGAATCAAATCTTCCCCACAGTTTGAATCCCAATTACAGTCCTTCCAGAATCTAATCTTCCCCACAGATTGAATCCGAATTACGCTCGTTCCAGAATCTAATCTTACCCACAGATTGAATCCGAATTACATTCTGTCCAGAACCTAATCTTCCACAATGATAGAACGCGAATTACATTCTGTCCAGAATGTAAAGTCCCCCACAGATTGAAACTCAATTACACTCTGTCTAGAATGTAATCTCCCCCACAGATTGAACCCCAATTACACTCTGTCCAGAATCTAATCTTCCCCACAGCTTGAACCCCAATTACACTCTGTCCAGAATCTAATCTTCCCCACTGATTGGAACCTAGAATCTAATCTTACCCACAGATTGAATCCGAATTACACTCTGTCCAGAATCTAATCTTCGCCACAGATTGAACCCCAATTGCACTCTGTCCAGAATCTAATTTCCCCAAAGACTGAACCACATTTACACTCTGTCCAGAATCTTATCTACAGACTTAACCCCAATTACTCTCTGTCCAGAATCCAATCTTCCCTACAGATTGAACCCCAACTACACTCTATCCAGAATCTAATCTTCCCCCACAGATTAAACCCCAACTACACTCTGTCCAGAATCTAATCTTCCCCACTGATTGGAACCTAGAATCTAATCTTACCCACAGATTGAATCCGAATTACACTCTGTCCAGAATCTAATCTTCGCCACAGATTGAACCCCAATTGCACTCTGTCCAGAATCTAATTTCCCCAAAGACTGAACCACATTTACACTCTGTCCAGAATCTTATCTACAGACTTAACCCCAATTACTCTCTGTCCAGAATCCAATCTTCCCTACAGATTGAACCCCAACTACACTCTATCCAGAATCTAATCTTCCCCCACAGCTTGAACCCCAATTACACTCTGTCCAGAATCTAATCTTCCCCACTGATTGGAACCTAGAATCTAATCTTACCCACAGATTGAATCCGAATTACACTCTGTCCAGAATCTAATCTTCCCCCACAGATTAAACCCCAACTACACTCTGTCCAGAATCTACTCTTCCCCATAGATTGAACACTAACTGCACTCTGTCCAGAATCGAATCTTCCCCACAGACTGAACGCCAATTACAGTTGTGCCCGAATCTAATCTTCCCGACAGATTAAACCCGAATTACGCACTTTCCAGAATCTAATCTTCCACTGATAGAACGCGAATTACATTCTGTCCAGAATGTAAACTCCCCCACAGACTGAAACTGAATTACACTCTGTCCAGAATGTAATCTTCCCCACAGATTGAAACCCAATTACCCTGTGTCCAGAATCCAATCTTCCCCACAGATTGAACCCCAATTACACTCTGTCCAGAATCTAATCTTCACCACTGATTGAACCCCAGAATCTAATCTTCCCCACTGATTGGAACCTAGAATCTAATCTTACCCACAGATTGAATCCGAATTACACTCTGTCCAGAATCTAATCTTCCCCCACAGATTAAACCCCAACTACACTCTGTCCAGAATCTACTCTTCCCCATAGATTGAACACTAACTGCACTCTGTCCAGAATCGAAACTTCCCCACAGACTGAACGCCAATTACAGTTGTGCCCGAATCTAATCTTCCCGACAGATTAAACCCGAATTACGCACTTTCCAGAATCTAATCTTCCACTGATAGAACGCGAATTACATTCTGTCCAGAATGTAAACTCCCCCACAGACTGAAACTGAATTACACTCTGTCCAGAATGTAATCTTCCCCACAGATTGAAACCCAATTACCCTGTGTCCAGAATCCAATCTTCCCCACAGATTGAACCCCAATTACACTCTGTCCAGAATCTAATCTTCACCACTGATTGAACCCCAGAATCTAATCTTACCCACAGATTGAATCCGAATTACACTAGTTCCAGAATCAAATCTTCCCCACAGTTTGAATCCCAATTACAGTCCTTCCAGAATCTAATCTTCCCCACAGATTGAATCCGAATTACGCTCGTTCCAGAATCTAATCTTACCCACAGATTGAATCCGAATTACATTCTGTCCAGAACCTAATCTTCCACAATGATAGAACGCGAATTACATTCTGTCCAGAATGTAAAGTCCCCCACAGATTGAAACTCAATTACACTCTGTCTAGAATGTAATCTCCCCCACAGATTGAACCCCAATTACACTCTGTCCAGAATCTAATCTTCCCCACAGCTTGAACCCCAATTACACTCTGTCCAGAATCTAATCTTCCCCACTGATTGGAACCTAGAATCTAATCTTACCCACAGATTGAATCCGAATTACACTCTGTCCAGAATCTAATCTTCGCCACAGATTGAACCCCAATTGCACTCTGTCCAGAATCTAATTTCCCCAAAGACTGAACCACATTTACACTCTGTCCAGAATCTTATCTACAGACTTAACCCCAATTACTCTCTGTCCAGAATCCAATCTTCCCTACAGATTGAACCCCAACTACACTCTATCCAGAATCTAATCTTCCCCCACAGATTAAACCCCAACTACACTCTGTCCAGAATCTACTCTTCCCCATACATTGAACAGTAACTACACTCTGTCCAGAATCGAATCTTCCCCACAGATTAAACCCGAATTACGCACTGTCCAGAATCTAATCTTCTCCACAGATTGAACCCGAATTACACTCTGTCCAGAATCTAATTTCCCCACAGATTGAACCCCAAATACACTCGTTCCAGAATCTAATCTTACCCACAGATTGAATCCGAATTACACTCTGTCCAGAATCAAATCTTCCCCACAGATTCAACCCCAATTATAGTCTGTCCAGAATCTAATCTTCCACAATGATAGAACGCGAATTACATTCTGTCCAGAATGTAAACTCCCCCACAGACTGAAACTCAATTACACTCTGTGCAGAATGTAATCTTCCACAATGATAGAACGCGAATTACATTCTGTCCAGAATGTAAACTCCCCCACAGATTGAAACACAATTACACTCTGTCCAGAATCTAATCTTCCCCACAGATTGAAACCCAATTACCCTGTGTCCAGAATCCAATCTTCCCCACAGATTGAACCCCAATTACACTCTGTCCAGAATCTAATCTTCACCACTGATTGAACCCCAGAATCTAATCTTACCCACAGATTGAATCCGAATTACACTAGTTCCAGAATCAAATCTTCCCCACAGTTTGAATCCCAATTACACTCCTTCCAGAATCTAATCTTCCCCATAGATTGAATCTGAATTACACTCGTTCCAGAATCTAATCTTACCCACAGATTGAATCCGAATTACATTCTGTCCAGAACCTAATCTTCCACAATGATAGAACGCGAATTACATTCTGTCCAGAATGTAATCTCCCCCACAGATTGAAACGCATTTACACTCTGTCCAGAATCTAATCTTCCCCACAGATTGAACCCCAATTTTACTCTGTCCAGAATCTAATCTTCCCCACTGATTGAACCCCAGAATCTAATCTTACCCACAGATTGAATCCGAATTACACTAGTTCCGGAATCAAATCTTCCCCACAGATTGAACCCCAGAATCTAACCTTACCCACAGATTGAATCCGAATTACACTCGTTCCAGAATCTAATCTTCCCCACAAATTGAACCCGAATTACACTCTGTCCAGAATCTAATCTTCCCCACAGACTGAACCCCAATTGCGCTCTGTCCAGAATCTAATTTCCCCAAAGACTGAACCATATTTACACTCTGTCCAGAATCTAATCTTACCCACAGATTGAATCCGAATTACACTCGTTCCAGAATCTAATCTTCCCCCACAGATTAAACCCCAACTACACTCTGTCCAGAATCTACTCTTCCCCATAGATTGAACACTAACTGCACTCTGTCCAGAATCGAATCTTCCCCACAGACTGAACGCCAATTACAGTTGTGCCCGAATCTAATCTTCCCGACAGATTAAACCCGAATTACGCACTTTCCAGAATCTAATCTTCCACTGATAGAACGCGAATTACATTCTGTCCAGAATGTAAACTCCCCCACAGACTGAAACTGAATTACACTCTGTCCAGAATGTAATCTTCCCCACAGATTGAAACCCAATTACCCTGTGTCCAGAATCCAATCTTCCCCACAGATTGAACCCCAATTACACTCTGTCCAGAATCTAATCTTCACCACTGATTGAACCCCAGAATCTAATCTTACCCACAGATTGAATCCGAATTACACTAGTTCCAGAATCAAATCTTCCCCACAGTTTGAATCCCAATTACAGTCCTTCCAGAATCTAATCTTCCCCACAGATTGAATCCGAATTACGCTCGTTCCAGAATCTAATCTTACCCACAGATTGAATCCGAATTACATTCTGTCCAGAACCTAATCTTCCACAATGATAGAACGCGAATTACATTCTGTCCAGAATGTAAAGTCCCCCACAGATTGAAACTCAATTACACTCTGTCTAGAATGTAATCTCCCCCACAGATTGAACCCCAATTACACTCTGTCCAGAATCTAATCTTACCCACAGATTGAATCCGAATTACACAAGTTCCAGAATCAAATCTTCCTCACAGATTGAATTCCAATTACACTCCTTCCAGAATCTAATCTTCCCCACAGATTGAACCCGAATTACACTCTGTCCAGAATCTAATCTTACCCACAGATTGAATCCAAATTACACTCGTTCCGGAATCTAATCTTCCCCACAGATTGATTCCCAATTACACTCCGTCCAGAATCTAATCTTCCCCACAGACTGAATCCCAATTGCGCTCTGTCCAGAATCTAATTTCCCCAAAGACTGAACCACATTTACACTCTATCCAGAATCTAATCTTCCCCACAGATTGAACCCGAATTACACTCTGTCCAGAATCTAATCTTACCCACAGATTGATTCCCAATTACACTCTGTCCAGAATCCAATCTTCCCTACAGATTAAACCCCAACTACACTCTGTCCAGAATCGAATCTTCCCCAGACTTAACGCCAATTACAGTCGTTCCCGAATCTAATCTTCCCCACAGATTAAACACGAATTACGCTCTGTCCGGAATCTATTCTTCCCCACAGATTGAACCCGAATTACACTCGTTCCAGAATCTAATCTTACCCACAGATTGAATCTGAATTACACTCGTTCCAGTATCTAATCTTCCCCACAGATTGAACCCAAACTACAACCCAAAGCCTACTCCGGACGGGGAGGTGGACTATGAGACCTGGATCGAGCATAAGTCCTTGATGTTAGAGGAGTGGCCAGGCTCGGTGGAGGAGAAGAGGCAGAGATTGGTGGGAAGTTTGAGGGGTTTAGCAGCCAAAACCATCCGGGAGTTGAAAGCTGAGAAGCCTGGGGCCTCAGTGAGGAATGCCTAGAAGTTTTGGAGGGAGCGTTTGGGTTGTCAGGGGAACCCTGGCTGCTTTTAGCAGAGTTCCAACGCCTGGAACAATGGAGAGGGGAAAAGCTCTCCGAGTACATATTTAGGATGGAGGGGATGCTCTCGGGGCTGCGGCGCCGGGGGGTAGTGAAGGCGACTGACGTAGCTAGCGTGAGGATGAGTCAGCTATTCAGTGGCTCTCTGGAGGAGGACAAGGTGGCGTGGATTATCCGGCAGGCTTATAGGAAAGGTCCCCCTCCATCCTTCGGGCAACTGATTAGAGAGGTGCGAGAGGAAGAGAGAGCGTTGGGGCGGAAAAGGGGCGCGGGCCTACGGGAGCGATCCTCAGCGATACAGGAAGTGGTGGCTGGGTGGAGGAATGACAACCCCCCCCCCCCGTGGAGTAGGGAACCCCCTTTGGAGGGGAGGGACAGGGGAGGTACCCACTCTCTGGGGAGATCAGTGCAGTGTGTTGGGAGCGGGAGCCGACCTGGGAGAGGAGGGGCGGCAGGCAGTGTGTGCTTTAACTGTGGGAAAAAGGGGCATTTCAGGCGGGACTGTGGGCGGCCGAGGGTGTGCTATAGCTGTGGAGAGGAGGGTCACTTTAGGTGGGATTGTGAGAGACAAGGAGTCCCGCGGAGGACAAGCCCCCCTATGACTAAAAAGGGAGAGGTGTCGGGAAACTTAGGAGAGGCTCAGTGAGGGAACGGACTGGAGCCTCTGGAGCAGGGGTCGGCAACCCGCGGCTCCGGAGCCACATGTGGCTCTTTTACGTCTGTGCTGCGGCTCCCTGTTGCTTTGGGAAATAATTGGTTGTGGCGACCCTTTTCCTGGCACATCCGAACCGACTCACAATTAGATAGCCTATGGGGGTTTGCGAGCACAGAGCTTTGGAGCCTCTGTGCCATGGGGGGCAGGTTGAGGGAGGCTTAAAAGTGAGGCTGAAGATTTCGAATAAAGTTTTTTCCTTCGACTGCAGTTACCGACTCCGTGTCGTAATTTTAGCGCTGCGTGTAGCACATCGCTACATGGTCAGTATTTAATTAAAATGTATTTTATGTTAGTTTGTTAGTTTTTGAAATGTAAATCTAAATTTGAAGATTATGGTGATCTTGTACAATCTAAATAAGACGTTGTGGCGACCCATTTCCTGACACATCCGAACCGGCTCACAATTAGCCAGTGTTCAGGCTAAGGCAGATAGCCTACGGGGGTTTGTGAGTACGTGTCTTTTGGAGCATCCGCGCCCATGGGGGGGCGGGTTGAGGGAGGCTTAAAAGCAAGGCTGTTTAGTTCGAATAAAGCTATCTTTGACTGCAGTTTACTGACTGTGTGTAGCACACCGCTACAACGTGTTTTTATCGCTGGCTGTCCAGAGGGGAGGTGCTGAAACTCTTTGTCGCGTGTCTGGAAGAAGTGAAAACTTTCCTGGGCAGCAAAGGGCTCAACTTTCCTGAGCTGGAACAGCCAGAGTGGCTGGAAAAGCTACACTTCATGGTGACATGACAGCGCACCTGAACACGCTGAACACAGCTCTTCAGGGGAAAGGACGCACAGCCCTGCACATGTTGGAGGATGTTTTGGCATTCGAGCGCAAGTTGACAGTGCTTGCCAGAGATTTACAGAAAGGCACATTGTCTCACATCCCCAATTTGAGAGAGTTCAAACAAGGTCACGACATGATAAATTCGGGGTATTTACATTCTGCAATCATCGCAATGCAAACATCGTTTGGGAAACGCTTCTGTGAGTTCAGAGAGGAAAAAAACACATTATCCTTCCCGGTCACTCCCCTAAGCATCGATCCATCCCTACTGAATACGACTGCATTGTCAGGTGTGAGTCAACCTGAACAAGTATGATAAATATTTTAATTGTCTATTATTTTACCTATATTCATATGTTTTCATTGTTCAGTGAAATAGTCCTTTTATTTTTCAGGTTGACAGCTGGCTGACGTTATTTTTGGTTTGCTGCTGGCGGCAAATTTAAGTTTGGCGTTTTTCATAAATACAAGAAGGACTCAAATAGACGTTGAGTATTTTACTTAAAAGTAACCTTCAACCCAACGTCTTTTTTTCGGAGTTCAAAATGTTTTTGTTGCATGCAGAAATGTAATTTCGTTTTCTCTGCAGGAGTTCATCAATTTCATAAATGCAACACATTATAGTTTGTTTATACATAGCATAAAGGCAAAACAAAACGTTGTATGCAGTGTTATTTCATTTTAAATGTCAAACGGGTTTTGCGGCTCCCAGTGTTTTCTTTTCTGTGGGAAACGGGTCCAAGTGGCTCTTTCAGTGGTAAAGGTTGCTGACCCCTGCTCTGGAGGAACATATTCCCAGAGATCAGCCGGAAGACCACCGGGTGCCCACGCCTCTATTCCAGATGGGCTGCTAGGACCCCGTGTCAGTGTGGGTCTACGGATAGAGGGAATTTACGCAAAAGCTGTTCCTGATACGGGATCGCAGGTGACCTTATTGTACCGGTCTTTCTACAATCAATATCTAAAGCATTTGCCCGTAACACCATTTGACGCCCTGCAGATTTGGGGTGTGAGCGAGGGTGACTACCCGTACGATGGGTACCTATCGGTGAGTTTGGAGTTCTCGGAGGGCGATGTGGGAGTGTCGGAAGCTAATGAGACGTTGGTGTTGGTGTGTCCTGACCCAGTGGAAACCGGTGGTGCTGCCCTCCTGGTGGGGACTAACTCCCCAGTTGTGCGACGGCTCCTGGGAGCTTGTAAGGAGAAAGGGGGGGGGGGGAAGACTTTCTGGAGACCTTCTCGGTGCATCCAGTGTTTCGAGCAGTGTTCGCAGAAGGGGTTGCCTCCCAAGGGCTGGACCCGGGGTGTAAACAAGGGACGGTGTGGTGTACGCAGGCGAGGCCCAGGGTGATCTGACCAGGGGAGGTAGCACTAGTGATGGGGACCCCCAGATTCCCAGGAGTGCCGACGGGAGAAGCCCTGTTAGTAGACGCCCCAGACGATCTTGAAGGGGAGATCCGATTTCCGGCGGGGGCGCTGGTGAGGCCCGAAGTGCAGAGACCAGGGGTGGTACATGCAAGGCGTATAGCTATAAGTGTCAGGAACACCACGGCAAGAGAAATCACCTTTAAGAGGGGAATGCCGCTGGCACATCTGTTCCCGGTGACGGTAATGTCTAGCGCACCAGTGCGGACCCCTAACGGGGAGGGATTGGAGCATCAAAGGGAGCTGACCGCTGAAGCCTTTAACTTCGGGGATTTCCCTGTGTCGCCGGAGTGGAAACACCGGCTAGTGGAGAAGATGCTGAAGATGGAAACTGTTTTTTCTCGGGGCGAGTTTGATGTTGGCTGCGCCAAAAGCACTCGCCACACCATCCGGGTGACGGAGGACACCCCGTTCCGAGAGAGATCCCGGCGGCTGGCTCCGGCAGATGTTGAGGACGTGCGACAGCACTTGTGCAAGTTGAAGGAGGCCGGAATCATAGCTGAGTCCCGAAGTCCCTATGCGTCCCCAATAGTGGTGGCACAGAAGAAGAATGGGCGAGTGCGCATGTGTGTTGACTACAGGACTTTGAATCGGCGAACTGTCCCTGATCAATATACTGTCCCAAGAGTCGAGGATGCGTTGGCCTGCCTGAGCGGTGCGAAGTGGTTCAGTGTGCTGGATTTAAGAAGTGGGTATTACCAGATCCCGATGAGTGCGGCCGATAAAGAGAAGACCGCTTTTATCTGCCCACTGGGGTTCTTTCAGTTCGAACGAATGCCCCAAGGCATATCGGGAGCCCCAGCCACCTTCCAGAGGCTCATGGAGAGAACTGTGGGGGATATGAATCTGTTGGAGGTGCTGGTGTACCTGGACGATTTGATAGTGTTCGGATTGACTTTGGAGGAACATGAGGAGAGGCTGTTGAAGGTGTTGGGCCGCTTAATGAAGAAGGGTTGAAGCTTTCCCTAGACAAATGCCAGTTCTGCAGGCCTTCGGTTAGCTATGGTGGCCATATCATTTCGCGAGAGGGAGTGGCTACTGATCCAACCAAGATAGAGGCCGTGACCACCTGGCCGAGACCCCAGAAAGTGGGCGCTCTGCGCTCATTTTTGGTGTTCTGTGGGTATTATCGGCGATTTGTGAAAGGATACGCCAAAGTGTGTCACCCGTTGACTCAGCTGTTGTGTGGCTATCCCCCGGTGGGGAAGAAGAGGACAGGGGACCAGAGGCAGGATGCTGGAGGATACTGGAACCCGGCAGAACCTTTTGGCTCGAGATGGGGTGATCAATGTGAAGAGGCGTTCCGATCTTTGAAAAGGGCCCTGACCCAGGCCCCGGTGTTGGCTTTTGCCGATCCCCAGAAGCCATATGTGCTGCACACGGATGCCAGCTGAGAGGGTCTCGGGGCTGTTCTGTACCAGGAGTATGGCAAAGCATTGAGACCAGTAGCCTTTGTCAGCCGAAGCTTGTCGCCATCGGAGAGAAACTATCCCACACACAAGTTGGAGTTCCTGGCGCTGAAGTGGGCGGTGGTGGACAAGCTGGGCGATTACCTGTACGGAGCCAAGTTTGAGGTGAGAACGGATAACAATCCCTCACTTATATTTTGACTTCGGCGAAGCTGGATGCCACAGGACATCGGTGGCTGGCGGCCTTGTCGGTATATGATTTCAGCCTGAGGTACCGCCCCGGAAGCAAGAATGTCGATGCGGATGCATTGTCTCGTCGGGAGCCGGGGGAGGAGGAGAGGGATGAGGAGTGGGAGAGTGTCCCTGCCCCTGGAATGAAGGCGATGTGTCAGTTTGTTATCATTGTGAAGGCCGAGGGAAGAGGGAGGCTGGAATGAGCCGTGGACCATTTGGGGGTTTTTGACGACGCCATACCCCTAGTTTACTGTGATCTGACCGCACTGCGGACTAAACAGTTGCGGGAACTGAGTCCGGGGGAAGTGGCAACTGCTCAGCAAAATGACCCGGGCATTGGCACAGTGTGGAGAGCGGTCGAGAAGGGGGATGGGGCATTGGCTGAGAAGGCGAAACACCCATTCGTGCCTCTGTTGTTGAAGGAGTGGTCTCGGTTGAAGTTAAAGAACAAAATCTTGTACTGGGTAACGATGCCTCCGGACCAACCCCGCTGTTGGCAACTGGTCCTGCTGGAGAAGTATTGGCAGACTGTACTCCAGGCCTTACATGATGATTCTGGACACTTGGGGGTGGAAAAGACATATGGATTACTCAAAGACCGGTTCTACTGGCCCCGGATGAGGGGGGAAGTCGAAGAATACTGTAGGGGATGCAGTCGTTGCATCCGGAGGAAGACCCTGCCAGTGTTGGCGACTCCACTGTCGCACTTACAGAGTGCGGGACCTCTGGACCTGGTACGTATGGATTTCCTGTCGATTGAGCCTGACACCAACAACACCGCGATTGTCTTAGTCATCACTGATCATTACACTCGGTCTGCTCAGGCATTTCCCACTAAGGATCAGAAGGCGACGACAGTGGTGAAGGTGTTATGGGAGAAGTACTTTGTGCATTACGGCGAATCCATAGTGATCAGGGGTGGGACTTTGAGAGTCGTCTTATCCATGAATTACTGACTATGCTTGTGGTTGAGAAATCCAGGACTACCCCTTATCACCCACAGGGTGATCCTCAGCCAGAGAGATTCAACAGGACCCTGTTGGATATGCTCAGGACGCTGGAGATTGTGCAGAATCATAAGTGGAGTCGTCGTATTGGACAATTGGTTCACTGTTACAATTGTACTCGCAATGATGCTACAGGGTACTCGCCTTATTATCTGATGTTCGGGCGGGAAGCGAGGTTGCCCATTGACTTGTATTTTGGAGGTGGAGTGGGTGAATTACCCGGGAAGTCCCATCTAAAGTATGTGTCCGACATGAAGAGGGAGTTACAGCGGGCATACGAGTTGGCCGAGGCAGCGGCTACCAAACAAAATCAGAGGAATAAGATGCGGTATGATCGACAGGTGAAGTTTCTCCAATTATTGCCGGGCGACCGGGTCCTTTTACGGAATTTGGGACTCCCTGGTAAGCACAAGTTGGCAGATCGATGGGCGGCCAGCCCCTATGTAATAGAGAGCCAGATGCGGAACCTGCCAGTTTACTGGATGAAACCTGAGAATGGAAAAGGGCCTATCAAGGTACTCCATAGGAATCACCTGCTGCCACTGGGTCAAGCGGTGCAGGTGGATAAGGAGCCCGAGTGGGAGGTTACGCCCAGTACAAGGACTCTGCGAGGGCGCGGAGAACGGGAAGAGCCCGCTGCTGAAGAGCGGGGACGGGTCCCTCACTCGGGAATGGCTACCAATTCAGAGGAGGACGACTCAGATGAGTGGGCCCTGTTCCCATTCGCTGGTGCTCCAGTACCAGGAGAGGAGGCTCCTGGCCCTTCCCATACTGAATTGGGTGAGAGGAGGGAAGGTCTTGAGGGTCAGATGGAGAGGCAGCCTACATTGGTGGGAGAGAGGGTGGAACCCGAGAGTGAGCCGGAGAGATTTCAGGTGAGGGAGGACCCCCGTGAGGAAGGGGGTGAGGGACTGTCAGGTAGACCTGGGGTGTCCGAGACAGTTGGTTCACAGGTGACGAGGGAGCCCAATGGGGCAGAAGGGGTATGGAGGTATCAGAGGATTAGGCGCCCCCCCCGGTTGACATATCTCCCCCCCCGGGAGAACCGAGTGTGATTTCTACTGCTCTGGGTAGTTATGTCACTGCTTTCTGCACCTGGGTTGAGTTTTGTGTGTTGCAACAAGCTTTGGGGAACTCTAGTAATGCCATGAGGGCATGACATTTGCTGGTGGGGAGAGAATGTACAACATCCTATGTACGTTACTCAAAATGGCTTCTTTGGTTTGTTACGAGTAGGAATGCTTCTTTGTCGGATAAGTGTTTCTCTTGCCGTTGTTTCGCTTTAGGATGGCTGATATGGTAATTGTATACATTTGTTAATCAATGGGGAATGTTATTGTGTCTTGTGATGCTGGGAACTTGGGGGAGGGGTTTTCACGGGTTTTTGGTGTGAGCGGAGTCGGGAGGAAGACGCCGAGGAAGGTGGACGTGTGCTGGACTGCTCGTAAGACCACCGGGGTGGTCCCACTGCGACGGCGTGGCGGTCGGATGGGTCGATTGGTTCGTTGATTGAGCTCCAACGAGTGCACTAAACAGACTGAACTTTGATAAATTGGCGCCTTTTGTTTCTTTCCTTATATATATATACATATATATATATATATATATATATATAGATAGATATAGATAGATATATATATATTGTATTTCCGAATACTCTTTAAATTTTAGTAAACTCTTTAAAGTGTATTTCATAACTGTATTTGTTGTGGGTTTCATACTGTTGGTGGGGGCGAGGCATAAATATCTATTCTCACAGCACCTGCGCGAACGTGAGGTGGGTTGGTGAGTGGCTGGATCTCCGTTTCCCCTAGACATATACCAGCCTTTTGGGTAAGTGTTACATACATTCTGTCCAGAATCTAATCTCCCCCACAGATTGAAACTCAATTACACTCTGTCCAGAATCTAATCTTCCCCACAGATTGAACACCAATTACACTCTGTCCAGAATCTAATTTCCCCACATATTCAACCCAAATTACACTCTGTCCAGAATCTAATCTTCCCCACAGATTGACCCCAATTGCATTCTGTCCAGAATCTAATTACCCCACAGATTGAACCAAATTTGCACTCTGTCCAGAAACTAATTTCCCCACATATTGAACACTAATTACTCTGTCCAGAATCTAATCTTCCCCACAGACTAAACTCCAATTACAGTCTGTCCAGAACGTAATCTTCCCCACAGATAAAACCCCAATTACTCTCTATATAGAATCTATTCTTCCACACAGATTGAACACCAACTACACTCTATCCAGAATCGAATCATCCCCACGGATTCAACCCCAATTGTAGTCTGTCCAGAATTTAATCTTCCGCACAGATTAAACCCGAATTACGCTCTGTCTGGAATCTAATCTTGCCCACAGATTAAACCCGAATTACGCTCTGTCTGGAATCTAACCTTCCCCACAGATTAAACCCGAATTACGCTCTGTCTGGAATCTAACCTTGCACACAGATTAAACCGGAATTACGCTCTGTCTGGAATCTAACCTTCCCCACAGATTAAACCCGAATTACGCTCTGTCTGGAATCTCACCTTCCCCACAGATTAAACCCGAATTACTCTCTGTCAGGAATCTAATATTCCCCACAGATTGAACCCCAAATACACTCAGTCCTGAATCTAATCTTCCCCACAGATTGAACCCCAATTACAGTCTGTCCAGAATCTAATTTCCCGCACAGATTGAACTTCAATTACATTCTGTCCAGTATGTAATCTTCCCAACAAATTGAACCCGAATTACACTCTGTCCAGAATCTAATCTCCCCCCACAGATGGAAACTCAATTACACTGTGTCCAGAATCTAATCTTCCACACAGATCGAACCCCAAATGCACTCGTTCCAGAACCTAATCTTCCCCACTAATTGAACTCGTATTACACTCTGTCCAGAATCTAATCTTGCCCACAGACTGAAACCAAACTACACTCTGTCCAGAATCTATTCTTCCGCACGGATTGAACACCAACTACACTCAATCCAGAAATGAATCTTCCCCACAGATAAAAAACCCCAATTACACTCTGTCCAGCATCCAGTCTTCCCCACAGATTGAACTCCAACTACACTCGTTCCAGAATCTAATCTTCCCAACAGATTGAACATGTATGACACTCTGTCCAGAATCGAATCTTCCCTACAGATTGAACCCCAATTATTCTCTGTCCAGAATCTAATCTTCCCCACAGATTGAACCCCAATTATACTCTGTCCCGAATCTAATGTTCCCCACAGATTGAACCCAAACTACATTCTGTCCAGAATCTAATCTTCCCCACAGATTGAACTCCAATTACAGTCTGTCCAGAATCGAATCTTCCCCACAGATTGAACACCAATTACACACTGTACAGCATCTAACCTTCCACACAGATTGAAGCCAAATTACGATCTGTCCAGAAACTAATCTTCTCCACAGATTGAACTCCAATTACACTCTGTTCAGAATTTAAATTCCCCGCTGATTGAACCCCAAATGCAGGCGTTCCAGAATCTAATCTTTCCCACAGATTGAACTCCAATTACACTGTGTCCAGAATGTAATCTTCCCCACAGATTGAACCCCAATTGCTCTCTGTCCAGAATCTAATCTTCCCCATAGATTGAACTCCAATTACACTGTGTCCAGAATGTAATCTTCCCCACAGATTGAACCCCAATTGCTCTCTGTCCAGAATCTAATCTTCCCCACAGATTCAACCCCAATTATGGTCTGTACAGCATCTAAACTTCCACACAGATTGTACCCAAATTACACTCGTTCCAGAATCTAATCTTCCCCACAAATTGAACATGTATGACACTCTGTCCAGAATCGAATCTTCCCACAGATTCAACTCCAATTACAGTCTGTCCAGAATCTAATCTACCCCACAGACCAAACCCGAATTACACTCAGTCCGGAATCTAAACTTCCCCACAGATTGAAACTCAATTACACTGTGTCCAGAATCTAATCTTCCCCACAGATTGAACAACAATTACACTC
Source organism: Hypanus sabinus (assembly GCF_030144855.1). Lineage (NCBI taxonomy): Eukaryota > Metazoa > Chordata > Chondrichthyes > Myliobatiformes > Dasyatidae > Hypanus > Hypanus sabinus. Next base: position 42,124,980 of record NC_082707.1, on the reverse strand, counting down.
TGTACAGCATCTAACCTTCCACACAGATTGAACACAAATTACACTCGTTCCAGAATCTAATCTTCCCCACAGATTGAACATCAATTACATTCTGTCCAGAATGTAATTTTCCCAACAGATTGAACCTGAATTACACTGGGTCCAGAATCTAATCTCCACCACAGATTAAAACTGAACTACACTCTGTCCAGAATCTAAATTTCTGCACATATGGTACCCCAATTACACTGTCCAGAATCCAATCTTCCCCACAGATTGAACCCCAACTACACTCCGTCCAGAATCATAACTTCCCCACAGATTCAACTCCAATTATAGTCTGTCCAGAATCGAATCTTCCCCACAGATTGAACTCCAATTACAGTCTGTCCAGAATATAATCTTCCCCACAGATTAAACCCGAATTACACTGTCCAGAATATAATCTCCCCCACAGATTGAAACTCAATTACACTGTGTCCAGAATCTAATCTTCCCCACAGATTGAACCCAAATTACACTCGTTCCAGAATCTAATCTTCCCCACAGATTGAACATGTATGATACTCTGTCCAGAATCGAAACTTCAACCACAGATTCAACCCCAATTATAGTCTGTCCACAATCTAATTTTCCCCACAGATTGAACTCAAATTACACTCTGTCCAGAATCTAGTCTTCCCCACAGACCAAACCCGAATTACGCTCTGTCCGGAATCTAAACTTCCCCACAGATTGAACACAAATTACATTCTGTCCAGAATGTAATTTTCCCAATAGATTGAACCCCAACTACACTCCATCCAGAATCTAATCTCCACCACAGATTCAACCCCAATTATCGTCTGTCCAGAATTGAATCTTCCCCACAGATTGAACTGCAATTACAGTCTGTCTGGAATCTAATCTTCCCCACAGATTGAACCCAAATTACACTCATTCCAGAATCCAATCTTCCCCACAGATTGAACCCCAACTACACTCCGTCCAGAATCATAACTTCCCCAAAGATTCGACCCCAATTATAGTCCGTACAGAATCGAATCTTCCCCACAGATTAAACCCGAATTACACTGTGTCCAGAATCTAATATCCCCCACAGATTGAAACACAATTACACTCTGTCCAGAATCTAATCTTCCCCACAGATTGAACCCGAATTACACTCATTCCAGAATCCAATCTTCCCCACAGATTGAATCCCCATTGCTCTCTGTCCAGAATCTAATTTCCCCACAGATTGAACTCCAATTACAGTCTATCCAGAATATAATCTTCCCCACAGATTAAACCAGAATTACACTGTGTCCAGAATCTAATCTCCCCCACAGATTGAAACTCCATTACACTGTGTCCAGAATCTAATCTTCCCCACAGATTGAACACCAATTACACTCTGTACAGCATCTAACCTTCCACACAGATTGTACCCAAATTACACTCGTTCCAGAATCTAACCTTCCCCACAGATTGAACATGTATGATACTCTGTCCGGAATCGAATCTTCCCCACAGATTCAACCCCAATTATAGTCTGTCCACAATCTAATTTTCCCCACAGATTGAACTCAAATTACAGTCTGTCCAGAATCTAATCTTCCCCACAGACCAAACCCGAATTACGCTCTGTCCGGAATCCAATCTTCCCCACAGAGTAAACCCAAATGACATTCTGTCCAGAATCTAATCTTCCACACAGATTGGACCTCAATTACATTCTGTCCAGAAAGTAATCTTCCCATCAGAATGAACCTGAATTACAATCTGTCCAGAATCTAATCTCTCCCACAGATTGAACTCTAATTACACTCTGTCCAGAATCTAAATTCCCCGCTGATTGAACCCCAACTGCAGGCGTTCCAGAATCTAATCTTCCCCACAGATTGAATCCCCATTGCTCTCTGTCCAGAATCTAATTTCCCCACAGATTGAATCACATTTACACTCTGTCCAGAATCGAATCTTCCCCACAGATTCAACCCCAATTATAGTCTGTCCAGAATCTAATCTTCCACACAGATTGGACCTCAATTACATTCTGTCCAGAAAGTAATCTTCCCATCAGAATGAACCTGAATTACACTATGTCCAGAATCTAATCTCTCCCACAGATTGAACCCCAATTACACTATGTCCAGAATCTAATCTCTCCCACAGATTGAACCCCAATTACACTGTGTCCAGAATGTAATCTTCCCCACAGATTGAACCGCAATTACAATCTGTCCAGAAACTAATCTTCCCCACAGATTGAACTCTAATTACACTCTGTCCAGAATCTAAATTCCCCGCTGATTGAACCCCAACTGCAGGCGTTCCAGAATCTAATCTTCCCCACAGATTGAATCCCCATTGCTCTCTGTCCAGAATCGAATTTCCCCACAGATTGAACCACATTTACACTCTGTCCAGAATCTAATCTTCTCCACAGATTGGACATCAATTACATTCTGTCCAGAATGTAATCTTCCCAACATATTGAACCCCAATTACACAGTCCAGAATCTAATCTCTCCCACAGATTGAACCCCAATTACACTGTGTCCAGAATGTAATCTTCCCCACAGATTGAACACCAATTACACTCTGTACAGCATCTAACCTTCCACACAGATTGAACCCAAATTACACTTGTTCCAGAATCTAATCTTCCCCACAGATAGAACATGTATGACACTCTGTCCAGAATCGAATCTTGCCCACAGATTCAATCCCAATAATAGTCTGTCCACAATCTTATTTTCCCCACAGATTGAACTCCAGTTACAGCCTGTGCAGAATCTAATCTTCACCACAGACCAAACCCTTATTACGCTCTGTCCGGAATCTAATCTTCCCCACAGATTAAACCCAAATGACATTCTGTCCAGAATCTAATCTTCCACACAGATTGGACCTCAATTACATTCTGTCCAGAAAGTAATCTTCCCATCAGAATGAACCTGAATTACAATCTGTCCAGAATCTAATCTCTCCCACAGATTGAACTCTAATTACACTCTGTCCAGAATCTAAATTCCCCGCTGATTGAACCCCAACTGCAGGCGTTCCAGAATCTAATCTTCCCCACAGATTGAATCCCCATTGCTCTCTGTCCAGAATCTAATTCCCCCACAGATTGAACCACATTTACACTCTGTCCAGAATCGAATCTTCCCCACAGATTCAACCCCAATTATAGTCTGTCCAGAATCTAATCTTCCACACAGATTGGACCTCAATTACATTCTGTCCAGAAAGTAATCTTCCCATCAGAATGAACCTGAATTACACTATGTCCAGAATCTAATCTCTCCCACAGATTGAACCCCAATTACACTATGTCCAGAATCTAATCTCTCCCACAGATTGAACCCCAATTACACTGTGTCCAGAATGTAATCTTCCCCACAGATTGAACCCCAATTACAATCTGTCCAGAAACTAATCTTCCCCACAGATTGAACTCTAATTACACTCTGTCCAGAATCTAAATTCCCCGCTGATTGAACCCCAACTGCAGGCGTTCCAGAATCTAATCTTCCCCACAGATTGAATCCCCATTGCTCTCTGTCCAGAATCGAATTTCCCCACAGATTGAACCACATTTACACTCTGTCCAGAATCTAATCTTCTCCACAGATTGGACATCAATTACATTCTGTCCAGAATGTAATCTTCCCAACATATTGAACCCCAATTACACAGTCCAGAATCTAATCTCTCCCACAGATTGAACCCCAATTACACTGTGTCCAGAATGTAATCTTCCCCACAGATTGAACACCAATTACACTCTGTACAGCATCTAACCTTCCACACAGATTGAACCCAAATTACACTTGTTCCAGAATCTAATCTTCCCCACAGATAGAACATGTATGACACTCTGTCCAGAATCGAATCTTGCCCACAGATTCAATCCCAATAATAGTCTGTCCACAATCTTATTTTCCCCACAGATTGAACTCCAGTTACAGCCTGTGCAGAATCTAATCTTCACCACAGACCAAACCCTTATTACGCTCTGTCCGGAATCTAATCTTCCCCACAGATTAAACCCAAATGACATTCTGTCCAGAATCTAATCTTCCACACAGATTGGACCTCAATTACATTCTGTCCAGAAAGTAATCTTCCCATCAGAATGAACCTGAATTACAATCTGTCCAGAATCTAATCTCTCCCACAGATTGAACTCTAATTACACTCTGTCCAGAATCTAAATTCCCCGCTGATTGAACCCCAACTGCAGGCGTTCCAGAATCTAATCTTCCCCACAGATTGAATCCCCATTGCTCTCTGTCCAGAATCTAATTCCCCCACAGATTGAACCACATTTACACTCTGTCCAGAATCGAATCTTCCCCACAGATTCAACCCCAATTATAGTCTGTCCAGAATCTAATCTTCCACACAGATTGGACCTCAATTACATTCTGTCCAGAAAGTAATCTTCCCATCAGAATGAACCTGAATTACACTATGTCCAGAATCTAATCTCTCCCACAGATTGAACCCCAATTACACTATGTCCAGAATCTAATCTCTCCCACAGATTGAACCCCAATTACACTGTGTCCAGAATGTAATCTTCCCCACAGATTGAACCCCAATTACAATCTGTCCAGAAACTAATCTTCCCCACAGATTGAACTCTAATTACACTCTGTCCAGAATCTAAATTCCCCGCTGATTGAACCCCAACTGCAGGCGTTCCAGAATCTAATCTTCCCCACAGATTGAATCCCCATTGCTCTCTGTCCAGAATCGAATTTCCCCACAGATTGAACCACATTTACACTCTGTCCAGAATCTAATCTTCTCCACAGATTGGACATCAATTACATTCTGTCCAGAATGTAATCTTCCCAACATATTGAACCCCAATTACACAGTCCAGAATCTAATCTCTCCCACAGATTGAACCCCAATTACACTGTGTCCAGAATGTAATCTTCCCCACAGATTGAACACCAATTACACTCTGTACAGCATCTAACCTTCCACACAGATTGAACCCAAATTACACTTGTTCCAGAATCTAATCTTCCCCACAGATAGAACATGTATGACACTCTGTCCAGAATCGAATCTTGCCCACAGATTCAATCCCAATAATAGTCTGTCCACAATCTTATTTTCCCCACAGATTGAACTCCAGTTACAGCCTGTGCAGAATCTAATCTTCACCACAGACCAAACCCTTATTACGCTCTGTCCGGAATCTAATCTTCCCCACAGATTAAACCCAAATGACATTCTGTCCAGAATCTAATCTTCCACACAGATTGGACCTCAATTACATTCTGTCCAGAAAGTAATCTTCCCATCAGAATGAACCTGAATTACAATCTGTCCAGAATCTAATCTCTCCCACAGATTGAACTCTAATTACACTCTGTCCAGAATCTAAATTCCCCGCTGATTGAACCCCAACTGCAGGCGTTCCAGAATCTAATCTTCCCCACAGATTGAATCCCCATTGCTCTCTGTCCAGAATCGAATTTCCCCACAGATTGAACCACATTTACACTCTGTCCAGAATCTAATCTTCTCCACAGATTGGACATCAATTACATTCTGTCCAGAATGTAATCTTCCCAACATATTGAACCCCAATTACACAGTCCAGAATCTAATCTCTCCCACAGATTGAACCCCAATTACACTGTGTCCAGAATGTAATCTTCCCCACAGATTGAACACCAATTACACTCTGTACAGCATCTAACCTTCCACACAGATTGAACCCAAATTACACTTGTTCCAGAATCTAATCTTCCCCACAGATAGAACATGTATGACACTCTGTCCAGAATCGAATCTTGCCCACAGATTCAATCCCAATAATAGTCTGTCCACAATCTTATTTTCCCCACAGATTGAACTCCAGTTACAGCCTGTGCAGAATCTAATCTTCACCACAGACCAAACCCTTATTACGCTCTGTCCGGAATCTAATCTTCCCCACAGATTAAACCCAAATGACATTCTGTCCAGAATCTAATCTTCCACACAGATTGGACCTCAATTACATTCTGTCCAGAAAGTAATCTTCCCATCAGAATGAACCTGAATTACAATCTGTCCAGAATCTAATCTCTCCCACAGATTGAACTCTAATTACACTCTGTCCAGAATCTAAATTCCCCGCTGATTGAACCCCAACTGCAGGCGTTCCAGAATCTAATCTTCCCCACAGATTGAATCCCCATTGCTCTCTGTCCAGAATCTAATTCCCCCACAGATTGAACCACATTTACACTCTGTCCAGAATCGAATCTTCCCCACAGATTCAACCCCAATTATAGTCTGTCCAGAATCTAATCTTCCACACAGATTGGACCTCAATTACATTCTGTCCAGAAAGTAATCTTCCCATCAGAATGAACCTGAATTACACTATGTCCAGAATCTAATCTCTCCCACAGATTGAACCCCAATTACACTATGTCCAGAATCTAATCTCTCCCACAGATTGAACCCCAATTACACTGTGTCCAGAATGTAATCTTCCCCACAGATTGAACCCCAATTACAATCTGTCCAGAAACTAATCTTCCCCACAGATTGAACTCTAATTACACTCTGTCCAGAATCTAAATTCCCCGCTGATTGAACCCCAACTGCAGGCGTTCCAGAATCTAATCTTCCCCACAGATTGAATCCCCATTGCTCTCTGTCCAGAATCGAATTTCCCCACAGATTGAACCACATTTACACTCTGTCCAGAATCTAATCTTCTCCACAGATTGGACATCAATTACATTCTGTCCAGAATGTAATCTTCCCAACATATTGAACCCCAATTACACAGTCCAGAATCTAATCTCTCCCACAGATTGAACCCCAATTACACTGTGTCCAGAATGTAATCTTCCCCACAGATTGAACACCAATTACACTCTGTACAGCATCTAACCTTCCACACAGATTGAACCCAAATTACACTTGTTCCAGAATCTAATCTTCCCCACAGATAGAACATGTATGACACTCTGTCCAGAATCGAATCTTGCCCACAGATTCAATCCCAATAATAGTCTGTCCACAATCTTATTTTCCCCACAGATTGAACTCCAGTTACAGCCTGTGCAGAATCTAATCTTCACCACAGACCAAACCCTTATTACGCTCTGTCCGGAATCTAATCTTCCCCACAGATTAAACCCAAATGACATTCTGTCCAGAATCTAATCTTCCACACAGATTGGACCTCAATTACATTCTGTCCAGAAAGTAATCTTCCCATCAGAATGAACCTGAATTACAATCTGTCCAGAATCTAATCTCTCCCACAGATTGAACTCTAATTACACTCTGTCCAGAATCTAAATTCCCCGCTGATTGAACCCCAACTGCAGGCGTTCCAGAATCTAATCTTCCCCACAGATTGAATCCCCATTGCTCTCTGTCCAGAATCTAATTCCCCCACAGATTGAACCACATTTACACTCTGTCCAGAATCGAATCTTCCCCACAGATTCAACCCCAATTATAGTCTGTCCAGAATCTAATCTTCCACACAGATTGGACCTCAATTACATTCTGTCCAGAAAGTAATCTTCCCATCAGAATGAACCTGAATTACACTATGTCCAGAATCTAATCTCACCCACAGATTGAACCCCAATTACACTATGTCCAGAATCTAATCTCTCCCACAGATTGAACCCCAATTACACTGTGTCCAGAATGTAATCTTCCCCACAGATTGAACCCCAATTACAATCTGTCCAGAAACTAATCTTCCCCACAGATTGAACTCTAATTACACTCTGTCCAGAATCTAAATTCCCCGCTGATTGAACCCCAACTGCAGGCGTTCCAGAATCTAATCTTCCCCACAGATTGAATCCCCATTGCTCTCTGTCCAGAATCGAATTTCCCCACAGATTGAACCACATTTACACTCTGTCCAGAATCTAATCTTCTCCACAGATTGGACATCAATTACATTCTGTCCAGAATGTAATCTTCCCAACATATTGAACCCCAATTACACAGTCCAGAATCTAATCTCTCCCACAGATTGAACCCCAATTACACTGTGTCCAGAATGTAATCTTCCCCACAGATTGAACACCAATTACACTCTGTACAGCATCTAACCTTCCACACAGATTGAACCCAAATTACACTTGTTCCAGAATCTAATCTTCCCCACAGATAGAACATGTATGACACTCTGTCCAGAATCGAATCTTGCCCACAGATTCAATCCCAATAATAGTCTGTCCACAATCTTATTTTCCCCACAGATTGAACTCCAGTTACAGCCTGTGCAGAATCTAATCTTCACCACAGACCAAACCCTTATTACGCTCTGTCCGGAATCTAATCTTCCCCACAGATTAAACCCAAATGACATTCTGTCCAGAATCTAATCTTCCACACAGATTGGACCTCAATTACATTCTGTCCAGAAAGTAATCTTCCCATCAGAATGAACCTGAATTACAATCTGTCCAGAATCTAATCTCTCCCACAGATTGAACTCTAATTACACTCTGTCCAGAATCTAAATTCCCCGCTGATTGAACCCCAACTGCAGGCGTTCCAGAATCTAATCTTCCCCACAGATTGAATCCCCATTGCTCTCTGTCCAGAATCTAATTCCCCCACAGATTGAACCACATTTACACTCTGTCCAGAATCGAATCTTCCCCACAGATTCAACCCCAATTATAGTCTGTCCAGAATCTAATCTTCCACACAGATTGGACCTCAATTACATTCTGTCCAGAAAGTAATCTTCCCATCAGAATGAACCTGAATTACACTATGTCCAGAATCTAATCTCTCCCACAGATTGAACCCCAATTACACTATGTCCAGAATCTAATCTCTCCCACAGATTGAACCCCAATTACACTGTGTCCAGAATGTAATCTTCCCCACAGATTGAACCCCAATTACAATCTGTCCAGAAACTAATCTTCCCCACAGATTGAACTCTAATTACACTCTGTCCAGAATCTAAATTCCCCGCTGATTGAACCCCAACTGCAGGCGTTCCAGAATCTAATCTTCCCCACAGATTGAATCCCCATTGCTCTCTGTCCAGAATCGAATCTTCTCCACAGATTGGACATCAATTACATTCTGTCCAGAATGTAATCTTCCCAACATATTGAACCCCAATTACACAGTCCAGAATCTAATCTCTCCCACAGATTGAACCCCAATTACACTGTGTCCAGAATGTAATCTTCCCCACAGATTGAACACCAATTACACTCTGTACAGCATCTAACCTTCCACACAGATTGAACCCAAATTACACTTGTTCCAGAATCTAATCTTCCCCACAGATAGAACATGTATGACACTCTGTCCAGAATCGAATCTTGCCCACAGATTCAATCCCAATAATAGTCTGTCCACAATCTTATTTTCCCCACAGATTGAACTCCAGTTACAGCCTGTGCAGAATCTAATCTTCACCACAGACCAAACCCTTATTACGCTCTGTCCGGAATCTAATCTTCCCCACAGATTGAACCCAAATTACATTCTGTCCAGAATCTAAACTTCCACACAGATTGGACCTCAATTACATTCTGTCCAGAAAGTAATCTTCCCATCAGATTGAACCTGAATTGCTCTCTGTCATGAATCTAATCTTCTCCACAGATTGACACAAATTACACTCTGTCCAGAATGTAATCTTCCCTACAGATTCAACACCAATTATTCTCTGTCCTGAATCTAATCTTCCCCACAGATTGATCACAAACTACATTCTGTCCAGAATCTAATCTTCTACACAGATTGGACCTCAATTACATTCTGTCCAGAAAGTAATCTTCCCATCAGATTGAACATGAATTACACTGTGTCCAGAATCTAATCTCTCCCACAGATTGAACCCCAATTACTCTGTGTCCAGAATGTAATCTTCCCCACAGATTGAACCCCAATTACAATTTGTCCAGAATGTAATCTTCCCCACAGATTGAACCCCAATTGCTCTCTGTCCAGAATCTAATCTTCCCCACAGATTGGACCTCAATTACATTCTGTCCAGAAAGTAATCTTCCCATCAGACTGAACCTGAATTACACTGTGTCCAGAATCTAATCTTCCCCACAGATTGAACACCAATTACACTCTGTCCAGCATCTAACCTTCCATACAGATTAAAACCAAATTACACTCGATCCAGAATCTAATCTTCCCCACAGATAGAACATGTATGACACTGTCTGGAATCTAATCTTCCCCACAGATTGAACCAAAATTACATTCTGTCCAGAATCTAATCTTCCCCACAGATTGAACCCAAATTACATTCTGTACAGAATCTAATCTTCCACACAGATTGGACCTCAATTACATTCTGTCCAGAAAGTAATCTTCCCATCAGATTGAACCTGAATTACACTGTGTCCAGAATCTAATCTCTCCCACAGATTGAACCCCAATTACAATTTGTCCAGAATCTAATCTTCCACACAGATTGGACCTCAATTACATTCTGTCCAGAAAGTAATCTTCCCATCAGATTGAACCTGAATTACTCTGTGTCCAGAATCTAATCTCTCCCACAGATTGAACCCCAATTACATTTTGTCCAGAAACTAATCTTCCCCACAGATTGAACTCCAATTACACTATGTCCAGAATCTAATCTCCACCACAGATTAAAACTGAACTACACTCTGTCCAGAATCTAAATGTCCGCACATATGGTACCCCAATTACACTGTCCAGTATCCAATCTTCCCCACAGATTGAACCCAAACAACACTCCGTCCAGAATCATATCTTCCCCACAGATTCAACCCCAATTATAGTCTGTCCAGAATCGAATCTTCCCCACAGATTGAACTCCAATTACAGTCTGTCCAGAATATAATCTTCCCCACAGATTAAACCCGATTTACACTGTGTACAGAATCTAATCTCCCGCACAGATTGAAACTCAATTACACTGCATCCAGAATCTAATCTTCCCCACAGATTGAACACCAATTACACACTGTACAGCATCTAACCTTCCACACAGATTGAACCCAAATTACGATCTGTCCAGAAACTAATCTTCCCCACAGATTGAACTCCAATTACACTCTGTTCAGAATCTAAATTCCCCACTGATTGAACCCCAAATGCAGGCGTTCCAGAATCTAATCTTCCCCACAGATTGAACTCCAATTACACTGTGTCCAGAATGTAATCTTCCCCACAGATTGAACCCCAATTGCTCTCTGTCCAGAATCTAATCTTCCCCACAGATTGGACATCAATTACATTCTGTCCAGAATCTAATCTTCCCCACAGATTGGACATCAATTACATTCTGTCCAGAATGTAATCTTCCCTACAGATTCAACACCAATTATTCTCTGTCCTGAATCTAATCTTCCCCACAGATTGATCACAAACTACATTCTGTCCAGAATCTAATCTTCTACACAGATTGGACCTCAATTACATTCTGTCCAGAAAGTAATCTTCCCATCAGATTGAACATGAATTACACTGTGTCCAGAATCTAATCTCTCCCACAGATTAAACCCCAATTACTCTGTGTCCAGAATGTAATCTTCCCCACAGATTGAACCCCAATTACTATTTGTCCAGAATGTAATCTTCCCCACAGATTGAACCCCAATTGCTCTCTGTCCAGAATCTAATCTTCCCCACAGATTGGACCTCAATTACATTCTGTCCAGAAAGTAATCTTCCCATCAGACTGAACCTGAATTACACTGTGTCCAGAATCTAATCTTCCCCACAGATTGAACACCAATTACACTCTGTCCAGCATCTAACCTTCCATACAGATTAAAACCAAATTACACTCGATCCAGAATCTAATCTTCCCCACAGATAGAACATGTATGACACTGTCTGGAATCTAATCTTCCCCACAGATTGAACCAAAATTACATTCTGTCCAGAATCTAATCTTCCCCACAGATTGAACCCAAATTACATTCTGTACAGAATCTAATCTTCCACACAGATTGGACCTCAATTACATTCTGTCCAGAAAGTAATCTTCCCATCAGATTGAACCTGAATTACACTGTGTCCAGAATCTAATCTCTCCCACAGATTGAACCCCAATTACAATTTGTCCAGAAACTAATCTTCCCCACAGATTGAACTCCAATTACACTATGTCCAGAATCTAATCTCCACCACAGATTAAAACTGAACTACACTCTGTCCAGAATCTAAATGTCCGCACATATGGTACCCCAATTACACTGTCCAGTATCCAATCTTCCCCACAGATTGAACCCAAACAACACTCCGTCCAGAATCATATCTTCCCCACAGATTCAACCCCAATTATAGTCTGTCCAGAATCGAATCTTCCCCACAGATTGAACTCCAATTACAGTCTGTCCAGAATATAATCTTCCCCACAGATTAAACCCGATTTACACTGTGTACAGAATCTAATCTCCCGCACAGATTGAAACTCAATTACACTGCGTCCAGAATCTAATCTTCCCCACAGATTGAACACCAATTACACACTGTACAGCATCTAACCTTCCACACAGATTGAACCCAAATTACGATCTGTCCAGAAACTAAACTTCCCCACAGATTGAACTCCAATTACACTCTGTTCAGAATCTAAATTCCCCACTGATTGAACCCCAAATGCAGGCGTTCCAGAATCTAATCTTCCCCACAGATTGAACTCCAATTACACTGTGTCCAGAATGTAATCTTCCCCACAGATTGAACCCCAATTGCTCTCTGTCCAGAATCTAATCTTCCCCACAGATTGGACATCAATTACATTCTGTCCAGAATCTAATCTTCCCCACAGATTGGACATCAATTACATTCTGTCCAGAATGTAATCTTCCCTACAGATTCAACACCAATTATTCTCTGTCCTGAATCTAATCTTCCCCACAGATTGATCACAAACTACATTCTGTCCAGAATCTAATCTTCTACACAGATTGGACCTCAATTACATTCTGTCCAGAAAGTAATCTTCCCATCAGATTGAACATGAATTACACTGTGTCCAGAATCTAATCTCTCCCACAGATTAAACCCCAATTACTCTGTGTCCAGAATGTAATCTTCCCCACAGATTGAACCCCAATTACAATTTGTCCAGAATGTAATCTTCCCCACAGATTGAACCCCAATTGCTCTCTGTCCAGAATCTAATCTTCCCCACAGATTGGACCTCAATTACATTCTGTCCAGAAAGTAATCTTCCCATCAGACTGAACCTGAATTACACTGTGTCCAGAATCTAATCTTCCCCACAGATTGAACACCAATTACACTCTGTCCAGCATCTAACCTTCCATACAGATTAAAACCAAATTACACTCAATCCAGAATCTAATCTTCCCCACAGATAGAACATGTATGACACTGTCTGGAATCTAATCTTCCCCACAGATTGAACCAAAATTACATTCTGTCCAGAATCTAATCTTCCCCACAGATTGAACCCAAATTACATTCTGTACAGAATCTAATCTTCCACACAGATTGGACCTCAATTACATTCTGTCCAGAAAGTAATCTTCCCATCAGATTGAACCTGAATTACACTGTGTCCAGAATCTAATCTCTCCCACAGATTGAACCCCAATTACAATTTGTCCAGAATCTAATCTTCCACACAGATTGGACCTCAATTACATTCTGTCCAGAAAGTAATCTTCCCATCAGATTGAACCTGAATTACACTGTGTCCAGAATCTAATCTCTCCCACAGATTGAACCCCAATTACAATTTGTCCAGAAACTAATCTTCCCCACAGATTGAACTCCAATTACACTATGTCCAGAATCTAATCTCCACCACAGATTAAAACTGAACTACACTCTGTCCAGAATCTAAATGTCCGCACATATGGTACCCCAATTACACTGTCCAGTATCCAATCTTCCCCACAGATTGAACCCAAACAACACTCCGTCCAGAATCATATCTTCCCCACAGATTCAACCCCAATTATAGTCTGTCCAGAATCGAATCTTGCCCACAGATTCAATCCCAATAATAGTCTGTCCACAATCTTATTTTCCCCACAGATTGAACTCCAGTTACAGCCTGTGCAGAATCTAATCTTCACCACAGACCAAACCCTTATTACGCTCTGTCCGGAATCTAATCTTCCCCACAGATTGAACCCAAATTACATTCTGTCCAGAATCTAAACTTCCACACAGATTGGACCTCAATTACATTCTGTCCAGAAAGTAATCTTCCCATCAGATTGAACCTGAATTGCTCTCTGACATGAATCTAATCTTCTCCACAGATTGACACAAATTACACTCTGTCCAGAATGTAATCTTCCCTACAGATTCAACACCAATTATTCTCTGTCCTGCATCTAATCTTCCCCACAGATTGATCACAAACTACATTCTGTCCAGAATCTAATCTTCTACACAGATTGGACCTCAATTACATTCTGTCCAGAAAGTAATCTTCCCATCAGATTGAACATGAATTACACTGTGTCCAGAATCTAATCTCTCCCACAGATTGAACCCCAATTACAATTTGTCCAGAATGTAATCTTCCCCACAGATTGAACCCCAATTGCTCTCTGTCCAGAATCTAATCTTCCCCACAGATTGGACCTCAATTACATTCTGTCCAGAAAGTAATTTTCCCATCAGACTGAACCTGAATTACACTGTGTCCAGAATCTAATCTTCCCCACAGATTGAACACCAATTACACTCTGTCCAGCATCTAACCTTCCATACAGATTAAAACCAAATTACACTCGATCCAGAATCTAATCTTCCCCACAGATAGAACATGTATGACACTGTCTGGAATCTAATCTTCCCCACAGATTGAACCAAAATTACATTCTGTCCAGAATCTAATCTTCCCCACAGATTGAACCCAAACAACACTCCGTCCAGAATCATATCTTCCCCACAGATTCAACCCCAATTATAGTCTGTCCAGAATCGAATCTTCCCCACAGATTGAACTCCAATTACAGTCTGTCCAGAATATAATCTTCCCCACAGATTAAACCCGATTTACACTGTGTACAGAATCTAATCTCCCGCACAGATTGAAACTCAATTACACTGCGTCCAGAATCTAAACTTCCCCACAGATTGAACACCAATTACACACTGTACAGCATCTAACCTTCCACACAGATTGAACCCAAATTACGATCTGTCCAGAAACTAATCTTCCCCACAGATTGAACTCCAATTACACTCTGTTCAGAATCTAAATTCCCCACTGATTGAACCCCAAATGCAGGCGTTCCAGAATCTAATCTTCCCCACAGATTGAACTCCAATTACACTGTGTCCAGAATGTAATCTTCCCCACAGATTGAACCCCAATTGCTCTCTGTCCAGAATCTAATCTTCCCCACAGATTGGACATCAATTACATTCTGTCCAGAATCTAATCTTCCCCACAGATTGGACATCAATTACATTCTGTCCAGAATGTAATCTTCCCTACAGATTCAACACCAATTATTCTCTGTCCTGAATCTAATCTTCCCCACAGATTGATCACAAACTACATTCTGTCCAGAATCTAATCTTCTACACAGATTGGACCTCAATTACATTCTGTCCAGAAAGTAATCTTCCCATCAGATTGAACATGAATTACACTGTGTCCAGAATCTAATCTCTCCCACAGATTGAACCCCAATTACTCTGTGTCCAGAATGTAATCTTCCCCACAGATTGAACCCCAATTACAATTTGTCCAGAATGTAATCTTCCCCACAGATTGAACCCCAATTGCTCTCTGTCCAGAATCTAATCTTCCCCACAGATTGGACCTCAATTACATTCTGTCCAGAAAGTAATCTTCCCATCAGACTGAACCTGAATTACACTGTGTCCAGAATCTAATCTTCCCCACAGATTGAACACCAATTACACTCTGTCCAGCATCTAACCTTCCATACAGATTAAAACCAAATTACACTCGATCCAGAATCTAATCTTCCCCACAGATAGAACATGTATGACACTGTCTGGAATCTAATCTTCCCCACAGATTGAACCAAAATTACATTCTGTCCAGAATCTAATCTTCCCCACAGATTGAACCCAAATTACATTCTGTACAGAATCTAATCTTCCACACAGATTGGACCTCAATTACATTCTGTCCAGAAAGTAATCTTCCCATCAGATTGAACCTGAATTACACTGTGTCCAGAATCTGATCTCTCCCACAGATTGAACCCCAATTACAATTTGTCCAGAATCTAATCTTCCACACAGATTGGACCTCAATTACATTCTGTCCAGAAAGTAATCTTCCCATCAGATTGAACCTGAATTACACTGTGTCCAGAATCTAATCTCTCCCACAGATTGAACCCCAATTACAATTTGTCCAGAAACTAATCTTCCCCACAGATTGAACTCCAATTACACTATGTCCAGAATCTAATCTCCACCACAGATTAAAACTGAGCTACACTCTGTCCAGAATCTAAATGTCCGCACATATGGTACCCCAATTACACTGTCCAGTATCCAATCTTCCCCACAGATTGAACCCAAACAACACTCCGTCCAGAATCATATCTTCCCCACAGATTCAACCCCAATTATAGTCTGTCCAGAATCGAATCTTCCCCACAGATTGAACTCCAATTACAGTCTGTCCAGAATATAATCTTCCCCACAGATTAAACCCGATTTACACTGTGTACAGAATCTAATCTCCCGCACAGATTGAAACTCAATTACACTGCGTCCAGAATCTAATCTTCCCCACAGATTGAACACCAATTACACACTGTACAGCATCTAACCTTCCACACAGATTGAACCCAAATTACGATCTGTCCAGAAACTAATCTTCCCCACAGATTGAACTCCAATTACACTCTGTTCAGAATCTAAATTCCCCACTGATTGAACCCCAAATGCAGGCGTTCCAGAATCTAATCTTCCCCACAGATTGAACTCCAATTACACTGTGTCCAGAATGTAATCTTCCCCACAGATTGAACCCCAATTGCTCTCTGTCCAGAATCTAATCTTCCCCACAGATTGGACATCAATTACATTCTGTCCAGAATCTAATCTTCCCCACAGATTGGACATCAATTACATTCTGTCCAGAATGTACTCTTCCCAGCAGATTGAACCTGAATTACACTGTGTCCAGAATCTAATCTTCCCCACATATTGAACACCAATTACACTCTGTACAGCATCTAACCTTCCACTCAGATTGAACACAAATTACACTCGTGCCAGAATTTAATCTTCCCCACAGATTGAATCCCCATTGCTCTCTGTCCAGAATCTAATTTCCCCACAGATTGGACATCAATTACATTCTGTCCAGAATCTAATCTTCCCCACAGATTGGACATCAATTACATTCTGTCCAGAATGTAATCTTCCCAACAGACTGAACCTGAATTACACTATGTCCAGAATCTAATCTCCACCACAGATTAAAACTGAACTACACTCTGTCCAGAATCTAAATTTCCGCACATATTGAACCCCAATTACACTGTCCCGAATCTAATCTTCCCCACAGATTGGACCTGAATTACACTGTGTCCAGAATCTAATATCCCCACAGATTCAACCGCAAATGTACTCGTTCCAGAATCTAATCTTTCCCACTAATTGTACCCGTGCTACACTCGTTCAAGAATCTAATCTTCCCCACAGATTGAACCCCTATTGCTCTCTTTCATGAATCTAATCTTCTCCACAGATTGGACATCAATTACATTCTGTCCAGAATCTAATCTTCCCCTCAGATTGAAACCCAATTACACTCTGTCCCGAATCTAATCTTCCCCACAGATTGGACCTCAATTACATTCTGTCCAGAAAGTAATCTTCCCATCAGATTGAACCTGAATTACCCTGTGTCCAGAATCTAATCTCTCCCACAGATTGAAACCCAATTACACTGTGTCCAGAATGTAATCTTGCCAACAGACTGAACCTGAATTACACTGTGTCCAGAATCTAATCTCCACCACAGATTAAAACTGAACTACACTCTGTCCAGAATCTAAATGTCCGCACATATGGTACCCCAATTACACTGTCCAGTATCCAATCTTCTCCACAGATTCAACCCCAATTATAGTCTGTCCAGAATCGAATATTCTCCACTGATTGAACTCCAATTACAGTCTGTCAAGAATATAATCTTCCCCACAGATTGAACCCGATTTACACTGTGTACAGAATCTAATCTCCCGCACAGATTGAAACTCAATTACACTGTATCCAGAATGTAATCTCCCCCACAGATTGAAACTCAATTACACTGCGTCCAGAATCTAATCTCCCCCACAGATTGAACACCAATTACACACTGTACAGCATCTAACCTTCCACACAGATTGAACCCAAATTACGATCTGTCCAGAAACTAATCTTCCCCACAGATTGAACTCCAATTACACTCTGTTCAGAATCTAAATTCCCCGCTGATTGAACCCCAAATGCAGGCGTTCCAGAATTTAATCTTCCCCACAGATTGAATCCCCATTGCTCTCTGTCCAGAATCTAATTTCCCCAGAGATTGAACCACATTTACACACTGTCCAGAATCTAATCTTCCACACAGATTGGACATCAATTACATTCTGTCCAGAATGTAATCTTCCCAACAGACTGAACCTGAATTACACTGTGTCCAGAATCTAATCTCCACCACAGATTAAAACTGAACTACACTCTGTCCAGAATCTAAATTTCCGCACATATTGAACCCCAATTACACTGTCCCGAATCTAATCTTCCCCACAGATTGGACCTGAATTACACTGTGTCCAGAATCTAATATCCCCACAGATTCAACCGCAAATGTACTCGTTCCAGAATCTAATCTTTCCCACTAATTGTACCCGTGCTACACTCGTTCAAGAATCTAATCTTCCCCACAGATTGAACCCCTATTGCTCTCTTTCATGAATCTAATCTTCTCCACAGATTGGACATCAATTACATTCTGTCCAGAATCTAATCTTCCCCTCAGATTGAAACCCAATTACACTCTGTCCCGAATCTAATCTTCCCCACAGATTGGACCTCAATTACATTCTGTCCAGAAAGTAATCTTCCCATCAGATTGAACCTGAATTACCCTGTGTCCAGAATCTAATCTCTCCCACAGATTGAAACCCAATTACACTGTGTCCAGAATGTAATCTTGCCAACAGACTGAACCTGAATTACACTGTGTCCAGAATCTAATCTCCACCACAGATTAAAACTGAACTACACTCTGTCCAGAATCTAAATGTCCGCACATATGGTACCCCAATTACACTGTCCAGTATCCAATCTTCTCCACAGATTCAACCCCAATTATAGTCTGTCCAGAATCGAATATTCTCCACTGATTGAACTCCAATTACAGTCTGTCAAGAATATAATCTTCCCCACAGATTGAACCCGATTTACACTGTGTACAGAATCTAATCTCCCGCACAGATTGAAACTCAATTACACTGTATCCAGAATGTAATCTCCCCCACAGATTGAAACTCAATTACACTGCGTCCAGAATCTAATCTCCCCCACAGATTGAACACCAATTACACACTGTACAGCATCTAACCTTCCACACAGATTGAACCCAAATTACGATCTGTCCAGAAACTAATCTTCCCCACAGATTGAACTCCAATTACACTCTGTTCAGAATCTAAATTCCCCGCTGATTGAACCCCAAATGCAGGCGTTCCAGAATTTAATCTTCCCCACAGATTGAATCCCCATTGCTCTCTGTCCAGAATCTAATTTCCCCAGAGATTGAACCACATTTACACACTGTCCAGAATCTAATCTTCCACACAGATTGGACATCAATTACATTCTGTCCAGAATGTAATCTTCCCAACAGACTGAACCTGAATTACACTGTGTCCAGAATCTAATCTCCACCACAGATTAAAACTGAACTACACTCTGTCCAGAATCTAAATGTCCGCACATATGGTACCCCAATTACACTGTCCAGTATTCAATCTTCCCCACAGATTGAACCCCAACTACACTCAGTCCAGAACCATATCTTCCCCACAGATTCAACCCCAATTATAGTCTGTCCAGAATCGAATCTTCTCCACTGATTGAACTCCAATTACAGTCTGAACAGAATATAATCTTCCCCACAGATTGAACACCAATTACACACTGTACAGCATCTAACCTTCCACACAGATTGAAGCCAAATTACGATCTGTCCAGAAACTAATCTTCCCCACAGATTGAACTCCAATTACACTCTGTTCAGAATTTAAATTCCCCGCTGATTGAACCCCAAATGCAGGCGTTCCAGAATCTAATCATTCCCACAGATTGAACTCCAATTACACTGTGTCCAGAATGTAATCTTCCCCACAGATTGAACCCCAATTGCTCTCTGTCCAGAATCTAATCTTCCCCACAGATTGAACTCCAATTACACTGTGTCCAGAATGTAATCTTCCCCACAGATTGAACCCCAATTGCTCTCTGTCCAGAATCTAATCTTCCCCACAGATTGAACCCCAATTGCTCTCTTTCATGAATCTAATCTTCTCCACAGATTGGACATCAATTACATTCTGTCCAGAATCTAATCTTCCCCACAGATTGAACCCCAATTGCTCTCTTTCATGAATCTAATCTTCTCCACAGATTGGACATCAATTACATTCTGTCCAGAATCTAATCTTCTACACAGATTGGACCTCAAGTACATTCTGTCCAGAAAGTAATCTTCCCATCAGATTGAACCTGAATTACCCTGTGTCCAGAATCTAATCTCTCCCACAGATTGAAACCCAATTACACTGTGTCCAGAATGTAATCTTCCCCACAGATTGAACTGTAATTACAATCTGTCCAGAAACTATTCTTCCCCACAGATTGAACTCCAATTACACTCTGTCCAGAATCTAAATTCCCCGCTGATTGAACCCCAAATGCAGGCGTTCCAGAATTTAATCTTCCCCACAGATTGAATCCCCATTGCTCTCTGTCCAGAATCTAATTTCCCCAGAGATTGAACCACATTTACACACTGTCCAGAATCTATTCTTCCCCACAGATTGGACATCAATTACATTCTGTCCAGAATGTAATCTTCCCAACAGACTGAACCTGAATTACACTGTGTCCAGAAACTAATCTTCCCCACAGATTGAACTCCAATTACACTCTGTTCAGAATCTAAATTCCCCGCTGATTGAACCCCAAATGCAGGCGTTCCAGAATCTAATCTTCCCCACAGATTGAACTCCAATTACAACTGTGTCCAGAATGTAATCTTCCCCACAGATTGAACCCCAATTGCTCTCTGTCCAGAATCTAATCTTCCCCACAGATTGGACATCAATTACATTCTGTCCAGAATCTAATCTTCCCCACAGATTGGACATCAATTACATTCTGTCCAGCATGTAATCTTCCCAGCAGATTGAACCTGAATTACACTGTGTCCAGAATCTAATCTTCCCCACAGATTGAACACCAATTACACTCTGTCCAGCATCTAACCTTCCATACAGGTTAAACCCGAATTACACTGTGTCCAGAATCTAATCTCCCCCACAGATTGAAACTCAATTACACTGTGTCCAGAATCTAATCTTCCACACAGATTGGACATCAATTACATTCTGTCCAGAATGTAATCTTCCCAACAGACTGAACCTGAATTACACTGTGTCCAGAATCTAATCTCCACCACAGATTAAAACTGAACTACACTCTGTCCAGAATCTAAATGTCCGCACATATGGTACCCCAATTACACTGTCCAGTATTCAATCTTCCCCACAGATTGAATCCCAACTACACTCAGTCCAGAATCATATCTTCCCCACAGATTCAACCCCAATTATAGTCTGTCCAGAATCGAATCTTCTCCACTGATTGAACTCCAATTACAGTCTGAACAGAATATAATCTTCCCCACAGATTGAACACCAATTACACACTGTACAGCATCTAACCTTCCACACAGATTGAAGCCAAATTACGATCTGTCCAGAAACTAATCTTCCCCACAGATTGAACTCCAATTACACTCTGTTCAGAATTTAAATTCCCCGCTGATTGAACCCCAAATGCAGGCGTTCCAGAATCTAATCATTCCCACAGATTGAACTCCAATTACACTGTGTCCAGAATGTAATCTTCCCCACAGATTGAACCCCAATTGCTCTCTGTCCAGAATCTAATCTTCCCCACAGATTGAACTCCAATTACACTGTGTCCAGAATGTAATCTTCCCCACAGATTGAACCCCAATTGCTCTCTGTCCAGAATCTAATCTTCCCCACAGATTGAACCCCAATTGCTCTCTTTCATGAATCTAATCTTCTCCACAGATTGGACATCAATTACATTCTGTCCAGAATCTAATCTTCCCCACAGATTGAAACCCAATTACACTCTGTCCCGAATCTAATCTTCCCCACAGATTGAACCCAATCTACATTCTGTCCAGAATCTAATCTTCTACACAGATTGGACCTCAAGTACACTCTGTCCAGAATCTAAATTCCCCGCTGATTGAACCCCAAATGCAGGCGTTCCAGAATTTAATCTTCCCCACAGATTGAATCCCCATTGCTCTCTGTCCAGAATCTAATTTCCCCAGAGATTGAACCACATTTACACACTGTCCAGAATCTATTCTTCCCCACAGATTGGACATCAATTACATTCTGTCCAGAATGTAATCTTCCCAACAGACTGAACCTGAATTACACTGTGTCCAGAAACTAATCTTCCCCACAGATTGAACTCCAATTACACTCTGTTCAGAATCTAAATTCCCCGCTGATTGAACCCCAAATGCAGGCGTTCCAGAATCTAATCTTCCCCACAGATTGAACTCCAATTACAACTGTGTCCAGAATGTAATCTTCCCCACAGATTGAACCCCAATTGCTCTCTGTCCAGAATCTAATCTTCCCCACAGATTGGACATCAATTACATTCTGTCCAGAATCTAATCTTCCCCACAGATTGGACATCAATTACATTCTGTCCAGCATGTAATCTTCCCAGCAGATTGAACCTGAATTACACTGTGTCCAGAATCTAATCTTCCCCACAGATTGAACACCAATTACACTCTGTCCAGCATCTAACCTTCCATACAGGTTAAACCCGAATTACACTCGATCCAGAATCTAATCTTCCCCACAGATAGAACATGTATGACACTCTGTCTGGAATCTAATCTTCCCCACAGATTGAACCCAAATTACATTCTGTACAGAATCTAATCTTCCACACAGATTGGACATCAATTACATTGAGTCCAGAATGTAATCTTCCCAGCAGATTTCTCCTGAATTACACTGTGTCCAGAATCTAATGTCCACCACAGATTAAAACTGAACTACACTCTGTCCAGAATCTAAATTTCCGCACATATGGTACCCCAATTACACTGTCCAGAATCCAATCTTCCCCACAGATTGAACCTCAACTACACTCTGTCCAGAATCATATCTTCCCCACAGATTCAACCCCAATTACAGTCTGTCCAGAATATAATCTTCCCCACAGATTAAACCCGAATGACACTGTGTCCAGAATTTAATCTCCCCCACAGATTGAAACACAATTACACTGTGTCCAGAATCTACTCTTCCCCACAGATTGAACACCAATTACACTCTGTACAGCATCTAACCTTCCACACAGAATGAACCCAAATTACGATCTGTCCAGAAACTAATCTCCCCCACAGATTGAAACTCAATTACACTGTGTCCAGAATCTACTCTTCCCCACAGATTGAACACCAATTACACTCTGTACAGCATCTAACCTTCCACACAGATTGAACCCAAATTACACTCGTTCCAGAATCTAAACTTCCCCACAGATTGAACATTTATGACACTCTGTCCAGAATTGAATCTTCCCAACAGATTCAACCCCAATTATAGTGTGTCCACAATCTAATTTTCCCCACAGATTGAACTCAAATTACAATCTGTCCAGAATCTAATCTTCCCCACAGACCATACCCGAATTACGCTCTATCCGGAATCTAATCTTCCCCACAGATTGAACCCAAATTACATTCTGTCCAGAATCTATTCCTCCACACAGATTGGACCTCAATTACATTCTGTCCAGAATGTAATCTTCCCTACAGATTGAACCCCAATTGCTCTCTGTCATGAATCTAATCTTCTCCACAGATTGACACAAATTGCACTCTGTCCAGAATGTAATCTTCCCTACAGATTCAACACCAATTATTCTCTGTCCAGAATCTAATCTTCCCCACAAATTGAACCCCAATTACACTCTGTCCTGAATCTAATCTTCCCCACACATTGAACACAAACTACATTCTGTCCAGAATCTAATCTTCTACACAGATTGGACCTCAATTACATTCTGTCCAGAAAGTAATCTTCCCATCAGACTGAACCTGAATTACACTGGTTCCAGAATCTACTCTTCCCCACAGATTGAACACCAATTACACTCTGTACAGCATTTTAACCTTCCACACAGATTGAACCCAAATTACACTCGTTCCAGAATCTGATCTTCCCCACAGATTGAACATTTATGACACTCTGTCCAGAATTGAATCTTCCCAACAGATTCAACCCCAATTATAGTGTGTCCACAATGTAATTTTCCCCACAGATTGAACTCAAATTACAATCTGTCCAGAATCTAATCTTCCCCACAGACCATACCCGAATTACGCTCTATCCGGAATCTAATCTTCCCCACAGATTGAACCCAAATTATATTCTGTCCAGAATGTAATCTTCCCTACAGATTGAACCCCAATTGCTCTCTGTCATGAATCTAATCTTCTCCACAGATTGACACAAATTACACTCTGTCCAGAATGTAATCTTCCCTACAGATTCAACACCAATTATTCTCTGTCCAGAATCTAAACTTCCCCACAGATTGGACATCAATTACATTCTGGCCAGAATCTAATCTTCACCACAGATTGGACATCAATTACATTCTGTCCAGAATGTAATCTTCCCAGCAGATTGAACCTGAATTACACTGTGTCCAGAATCTAATCTCCACCACAGATTAAAACTGAACTACACTCTGTCCAGAGTCTAAATTTCCACACATATGGTACCCCAATTACACTGTCCTGAATCTACACTTCCCCACAGATTGAACCTGAATTACACTGTGTCCAGAATCTAATTTCCCCATAGATTCAACCGCAAATGCACTCGTTCCAGAATCTAATCTTCCCCACTGATTCTACTCGTGTTACACTCTTTCAAGAATCTAATCTTCCCCACAGATTGAATCCCCATTGCTCTCTGTCCAGAATCTAATTTCCCCAGAGATTCAACCCCAATTATAGTCTGTCCAGAATCGAATCTTCTCCACTGATTGAACTCCAATTACAGTCTGTCCAGAATATAATCTTCCCCACAGATTAAACCCGATTTACACTGTGTACAGAATCTAATCTCCCGCACAGATTGAAACTCAATTACACTGTATCCAGAATCTAATCTCTCCCACAGATTGAAACTCAATTACACAGCGTCCAGAATCTAATCTTCCCCACAGATTGAACACCAATTACACACTGTACAGCATCTAACCTTCCACACAGATTGAACCCAAATTACGATCTGTCCAGAAACTAATCTTCCCCACAGATTGAACTCCAATTACACTCTGTTCAGAATCTAAATTCCCCGCTGATTGAACCCCAAATGCAGGCGTTCCAGAATCTAACCTTCCATACAGGTTAAACCCAAATTACACTCGATCCAGAATCTAATCTTCCCCACAGATAGAACCCAAATTACATTCTGTACAGAATCTAATCTTCCACACAGATTGGACATCAATTACATTGAATGTAATCTTCCCAGCAGATTTCTCCTGAATTACACTGTGTCCAGAATCTAATGTCCACCACAGATTAAAACTGAACTACACTCTGTCCAGAATCTAAATTTCCGCACATATGGTACCCCAATTACACTGTCCAGAATCCAATCTTCCCCACAGATTGAACCTCAACTACACTCTGTCCAGAATCATATCTTCCCCACAGATTCAACCCCAATTACAGTCTGTCCAGAATATAATCTTCCCCACAGATTAAACCCGAATGACACTGTGTCCAGAATTTAATCTCCCCCACAAATTGAAACTCAATTACACTGTGTCCAGAATCTACTCTTCCCCACAGATTGAACACCAATTACACTCTGTACAGCATCTAACCTTCCACACAGATTGAACCCAAATTACACTCGTTCCAGAATCTAATCTTCCCCACAGATTGAACATTTATGACACTCTGTCCAGAATTGAATCTTCCCAACAGATTCAACCCCAATTATAGTGTGTCCACAATCTAATTTTCCCCACAGATTGAACTCAAATTACAATCTGTCCGGAATCTAATCTTCCCCACAGATTGAACCCAAATTACATTCTGTCCAGAATCTAATCCTCCACACAGATTGGACCTCAATTACATTCTGTCCAGAATGTAATCTTCCCTACAGATTGAACCCCAATTGCTCTCTGTCATGAATCTAATCTTCTCCACAGATTGACACAAATTACACTCTGTCCAGAATGTAATCTTCCCTACAGATTCAACACCAATTATTCTCTGTCCAGAATCTAATCTTCCCCACAGATTGAACCCCAATTACACTCTGTCCTGAATCTAATCTTCCCCACAGATTGAACACAAACTACATTCTGTCCAGAATCTAATCTTCTACACAGATTGGACCTCAATTACATTCTGTCCAGAAAGTAATCTTCCCATCAGATTGAACCTGAATTACCCTGTGTCCTGAATGTAATCACTCCCACAGATTGAACCCCAATTACACTGTGTCCAGAATTTAATCTTCCCCACAGATTGAATCCCCATTGCTCTCTGTCCAGAATCTAATTTCCCCAGAGATTGAACCACATTTACACACTGTCCAGAATCTAATCTTCCCCACAGATTGGACCTCAATTACATTCTGTCCAGAAAGTAATCTTCCCATCAGATTGAACCTGAATTACCCTGTGTCCAGAATCTAATCTCTCCCACAGATTGAAACCCAATTACACTGTGTCCAGAATGTAATCTTCCCCACAGATAAAACCGTAATTACAATCTTTCCAGAAACTAATCTTCCCCACAGATTCAACTCCAATTACACTCTGTCCAGAATCTAAATTCCCCGCTGATTGAACCCCAAATGCAGGCGTTCCAGAATTTAATCTTCCCCACAGATTGAATCCCCATTGCTCTCTGTCCAGAATCTAATTTCCCCAGAGATTGAACCACATTTACACACTGTCCAGAATCTAATCTTCCACACAGATTGGACATCAATTACATTCTGTCCAGAATGTAATCTTCCCAACAGACTGAACCTGAATTACACTGTGTCCAGAATCTAATCTCCACCACAGATTAAAACTGAACTACACTCTGTCCAGAATCTAAATGTCCGCACATATGGTACCCCAATTACACTGTCCAGTATCCAATCTTCCCCACAGATTGAACCCCAACTACACTCCGTCCAGAATCATATCTTCCCCACAGATTCAACCCCAATTACAGTCTGTCCAGAATATAATCTTCCCCACAGATTAAACCCGAATGACACTGTGTCCAGAATTTAATCTCCCCCACAAATTGAAACTCAATTACACTGTGTCCAGAATCTACTCTTCCCCACAGATTGAACACCAATTACACTCTGTACAGCATCTAACCTTCCACACAGATTGAACCCAAATTACACTCGTTCCAGAATCTAATCTTCCCCACAGATTGAACATTTATGACACTCTGTCCAGAATTGAATCTTCCCAACAGATTCAACCCCAATTATAGTGTGTCCACAATCTAATTTTCCCCACAGATTGAACTCAAATTACAATCTGTCCAGAATCTAATCTTCCCCACAGACCATACCCGAATTACGCTCTATCCGGAATCTAATCTTCCCCACAGATTGAACCCAAATTACATTCTGTCCAGAATCTAATCCTCCACACAGATTGGACCTCAATTACATTCTGTCCAGAATGTAATCTTCCCTACAGATTGAACCCCAATTGCTCTCTGTCATGAATCTAATCTTCTCCACAGATTGACACAAATTACACTCTGTCCAGAATGTAATCTTCCCTACAGATTCAACACCAATTATTCTCTGTCCAGAATCTAATCTTCCCCACAGATTGAACCCCAATTACACTCTGTCCTGAATCTAATCTTCCCTACAGATTGAACACAAACTACATTCTGTCCAGAATCTAATCTTCTACACAGATTGGACCTCAATTACATTCTGTCCAGAAAGTAATCTTC
Source organism: Hypanus sabinus (assembly GCF_030144855.1). Lineage (NCBI taxonomy): Eukaryota > Metazoa > Chordata > Chondrichthyes > Myliobatiformes > Dasyatidae > Hypanus > Hypanus sabinus. The sequence continues at coordinate 42,096,695 of NC_082707.1, read as the reverse complement.
CCATCAGATTGAACCTGAATTACCCTGTGTCCTGAATGTAATCACTCCCACAGATTGAACCCCAATTACACTGTGTCCAGAATTTAATCTTCCCCACAGATTGAATCCCCATTGCTCTCAGTCCAGAATCTAATTTCCCCAGAGATTGAACCACATTTACACACTGTCCAGAATCTAATCTTCCCCACAGATTGGACCTCAATTACATTCTGTCCAGAAAGTAATCTTCCCATCAGATTGAACCTGAATTACCCTGTGTCCAGAATCTAATCTCTCCCACAGATTGAAACCCAATTACACTGTGTCCAGAATGTAATCTTCCCCACAGATAAAACCGTAATTACAATCTGTCCAGAAACTAATCTTCCCCACAGATTCAACTCCAATTACACTCTGTCCAGAATCTAAATTCCCCGCTGATTGAACCCCAAATGCAGGCGTTCCAGAATTTAATCTTCCCCACAGATTGAATCCCCATTGCTCTCTGTCCAGAATCTAATTTCCCCAGAGATTGAACCACATTTACACACTGTCCAGAATCTAATCTTCCACACAGATTGGACATCAATTACATTCTGTCCAGAATGTAATCTTCCCAACAGACTGAACCTGAATTACACTGTGTCCAGAATCTAATCTCCACCACAGATTAAAACTGAACTACACTCTGTCCAGAATCTAAATGTCCGCACATATGGTACCCCAATTACACTGTCCAGTATCCAATCTTCCCCACAGATTGAACCCCAACTACACTCCGTCCAGAATCATATCTTCCCCACAGATTCAACCCCAATTATAGTCTGTCCAGAATATAATCTTCCCCACAGATTAAACCCGATTTACTCTGTGTACAGAATCTAATCTCCCGCACAGATTGAAACTCAATTACACTGCGTCCAGAATCTAATCTTCCCCACAGATTGAACACCAATTACACACTGTACAGCATCTAACCTTCCACACAGATTGAACCCAAATTACGATCTGTCCAGAAACTAATCTTCCCCACAGATTGAACTCCAATTACACTCTGTTCAGAATCTAAATTCCCCGCTGATTGAACTCCAAATGCAGGCGTTCCAGAATCTAATCTTCCCCACAGATTGAACTCCAATTACACTGTGTCCAGAATGTAATCTTCCCCACAGATTGAACCCCAATTGCTCTCTGTCCAGAATCTAATCTTCCCCACAGATTGGACATCAATTACATTCTGTCCAGAATCTAATCTTCTACACAGATTGGACCTCAATTACATTCTGTCCAGAAAGTAATCTTCCCATCAGATTGAACCTGAATTACCCTGTGTCCTGAATGTAATCACTCCCACAGATTGAACCCCAATTACACTGTGTCCAGAATGTAATCTTCCCCACAGATTGAACCCCAATTACATTCTGTCCAGAAAGTAATCTTCCCATCAGACTGAACCTGAATTACACTGTGTCCAGAATCTAATCTCTCCCACAGATTGAGCACCAATTACACTCTGTCCAGCATCTAACCTTCCAAACAGATTAAACCCAAATTACACTCGATCCAGAATCTAATCTTCCCCACAGATAGAACATGTATGACACTCTGTCTGGAATCTAATCTTCCCCACAGATTGAACCAAAATTACGTTCTGTCCAGAATCTAATCTTCCCCACAGATTGAACCCAAATTACATTCTGTACAGAATCTAATCTTCCACACAGATTGGACCTCAATTACATTCTGTCCAGAAAGTAATCTTCCCATCAGATTGAACCTGAATTACACTGTGTCCAGAATCTAATCTCTCCCACAGATTGAACCCCAATTACAATTTGTCCAGAATCTAATCTTCCACACAGATTGGACCTCAATTACATTCTGTCCAGAAAGTAATCTTCCCATCAGATTGAACCTGAATTACACTGTGTCCAGAATCTAATCTCTCCCACAGATTGAACCCCAATTACAATTTGTCCAGAAACTAATCTTCCCCACAGATTGAACTCCAATTACACTATGTCCAGAATCTAATTTCCCCGCAGATTGCACCCCAAATGCAGGCGTTCCAGAACCTAATCTTCCCCACAGATTGAATCCCAATTGCTCTCTGTCCAGAATCTAATCTCCCCACAGATTGAACGACATTTACACTCTATCCAGAATCAAATCTTCTCCACAGATTGGACATCAATTACATTCTGTCCAGAATGTAATCTTCCCAACATATTGAACCTGAATTACACTATGTCCTGAATCTACACTGCCCCACAGATTGAACCTGAATTACACTATGTCCAGAATCTAATCTCCACCACAAATTAAAACTCTACTAAACTCTGTCCAGAATCTAAATTTCCGCACATATTGAACCCCAATTACACTGTTCCGAATCTAATCTTCCCCACAGATTGAACCTGAATTACACTGTGTCCAGAATGTAATCGTCCCCACAGATTGAACCGTAATTACAATCTGTCCAGAAACTAATCTTCCCCACAGATTGAACTCCAATTACACTTTCTCCAGAATGTAATCTTCGCCACAGATTGAACCCCAATTGCTCTCTGTCCAGAATCTAATCTTCCCCACAGATTGAACACCAATTACACTCTGTCCAGCATCTAACCTTCCATACAGGTTAAACCCAAATTACACTCGATCCAGAATCTAATCTTCCCCACAGATAGAACCCAAATTACATTCTGTACAGAATCTAATCTTTCACACAGATTGGACATCAATTACATTGAGTCCGGAATGTAATCTTCCCAGCAGATTTCTCCTGAATTACACTGTGTCCAGAATCTAATGTCCACCACAGATTAAAACTGAACTACACTCTGTCCAGAATCTAAATTTCCGCACATATGGTACCCCAATTACACTGTCCAGTATCCAATCTTCCCCACAGATTGAACCCCAACTACACTCCGTCCAGAATCATACCTTCCCCACAGATTCAACCCCAATTATAGTCTGTCCAGAATCGAATCTTCTCCACTGATTGAACTCCAATTACAGTCTGTCCAGAATATAATCTTCCCCACAGATTAAACCCGATTTACACTGTGTACAGAATCTAATCTCCCGCACAGATTGAAACTCAATTACACTGTATCCAGAATCTAATCTCCCCCACAGATTGAAGCTCAATTACACTGCGTCCAGAATCTAAATTCCCTTCTGATTGAACCCCAAATGCAGGCGTTCCAGAATCTAATCTTCCCCACAGATTGAACTCCAATTACACTGTGTCCAGAATGTAATCTTCCCCACAGATTGAACCCCAATTGCTCTCTGTCCAGAATCTAAATTCCCTTCTGATTGAACCCCAAATGCAGGCGTTCCAGAATCTAATCTTCCCCACAGATTGAACTCCAATTACACTGTGTCCAGAATGTAATCTTCCCCACAGATTGAACCCCAATTGCTCTCTGTCCAGAATCTAATCTTCCCCACAGATTGGACATCAATTACATTCTGTCCAGAATCTAATCTTCCCCACAGATTGGACATCAATTACATTCTGTCCAGAATGTAATCTTCCCAGCAGATGGAACCTGAATTACACTGTGTCCAGAATCTAATCTTCCCCACAGATTGAACTCCAATTACACTGTGTCCAGAATGTAATCTTCCCCACAGATTGAATCCCCATTGCTCTCTGTCCAGAATCTAATTTCCCCAGATATTGAACCACATTTACACACTGTCCAGAATCTAATCTTCCCCACAGATTGGACCTCAATTGCATTCTGTCCAGAAAGTAATCTTCCCATCAGATTGAACCTGAATTACCCTGTGTCCAAAATCTAATCTCTCCCACAGATTGAAACCCAATTACACTGTGTCCAGAATGTAATCTTCCCCACAGATTGAAACCCAATTACACTGTGTCCAGAATGTAATCTTCCCCACAGATAAAACCGTAATTACAATCTGTCCAGAAACTAATCTTCCCCACAGATTGGACCTCAATTACATTCTGTCCAGAAAGTAATCTTCCCATCAGATTGAACCTGAATTACCCTGTGTCCAGAATCTAATCTCTCCCACAGATTGAAACCCAATTACACTGTGTCCAGAATGTAATCTTCCCCACAGATAAAACCGTAATTACAATCTGTCCAGAAACTAATCTTCCCCACAGATTCAACTCCAATTACACTCTGTCCAGAATCTAAATTCCCCGCTGATTGAACCCCAAATGCAGGCGTTCCAGAATTTAATCTTCCCCACAGATTGAATCCCCATTGCTCTCTGTCCAGAATCTAATTTCCCCAGAGATTGAACCACATTTACACACTGTCCAGAATCTAATCTTCCACACAGATTGGACATCAATTACATTCTGTCCAGAATGTAATCTTCCCAACAGACTGAACCTGAATTACACTGTGTCCAGAATCTAATCTCCACCACAGATTAAAACTGAACTACACTCTGTCCAGAATCTAAATGTCCGCACATATGGTACCCCAATTACACTGTCCAGTATCCAATCTTCCCCACAGATTGAACCCCAACTACACTCCGTCCAGAATCATATCTTCCCCACAGATTCAACCCCAATTATAGTCTGTCCAGAATATAATCTTCCCCACAGATTAAACCCGATTTACTCTGTGTACAGAATCTAATCTCCCGCACAGATTGAAACTCAATTACACTGCGTCCAGAATCTAATCTTCCCCACAGATTGAACACCAATTACACACTGTACAGCATCTAACCTTCCACACAGATTGAACCCAAATTACGATCTGTCCAGAAACTAATCTTCCCCACAGATTGAACTCCAATTACACTCTGTTCAGAATCTAAATTCCCCGCTGATTGAACTCCAAATGCAGGCGTTCCAGAATCTAATCTTCCCCACAGATTGAACTCCAATTACACTGTGTCCAGAATCTAATCTTCCCCACAGATAGAACCCAAATTACATTCTGTACAGAATCTAATCTTTCACACAGATTGGACATCAATTACATTGAGTCCGGAATGTAATCTTCCCAGCAGATTTCTCCTGAATTACACTGTGTCCAGAATCTAATGTCCACCACAGATTAAAACTGAACTACACTCTGTCCAGAATCTAAATTTCCGCACATATGGTACCCCAATTACACTGTCCAGTATCCAATCTTCCCCACAGATTGAACCCCAACTACACTCCGTCCAGAATCATACCTTCCCCACAGATTCAACCCCAATTATAGTCTGTCCAGAATCGAATCTTCTCCACTGATTGAACTCCAATTACAGTCTGTCCAGAATATAATCTTCCCCACAGATTAAACCCGATTTACACTGTGTACAGAATCTAATCTCCCGCACAGATTGAAACTCAATTACACTGTATCCAGAATCTAATCTCCCCCACAGATTGAAGCTCAATTACACTGCGTCCAGAATCTAAATTCCCTTCTGATTGAACCCCAAATGCAGGCGTTCCAGAATCTAATCTTCCCCACAGATTGAACTCCAATTACACTGTGTCCAGAATGTAATCTTCCCCACAGATTGAACCCCAATTGCTCTCTGTCCAGAATCTAAATTCCCTTCTGATTGAACCCCAAATGCAGGCGTTCCAGAATCTAATCTTCCCCACAGATTGAACTCCAATTACACTGTGTCCAGAATGTAATCTTCCCCACAGATTGAACCCCAATTGCTCTCTGTCCAGAATCTAATCTTCCCCACAGATTGGACATCAATTACATTCTGTCCAGAATCTAATCTTCCCCACAGATTGGACATCAATTACATTCTGTCCAGAATGTAATCTTCCCAGCAGATGGAACCTGAATTACACTGTGTCCAGAATCTAATCTTCCCCACAGATTGAACTCCAATTACACTGTGTCCAGAATGTAATCTTCCCCACAGATTGAATCCCCATTGCTCTCTGTCCAGAATCTAATTTCCCCAGATATTGAACCACATTTACACACTGTCCAGAATCTAATCTTCCCCACAGATTGGACCTCAATTGCATTCTGTCCAGAAAGTAATCTTCCCATCAGATTGAACCTGAATTACCCTGTGTCCAAAATCTAATCTCTCCCACAGATTGAAACCCAATTACACTGTGTCCAGAATGTAATCTTCCCCACAGATTGAAACCCAATTACACTGTGTCCAGAATGTAATCTTCCCCACAGATAAAACCGTAATTACAATCTGTCCAGAAACTAATCTTCCCCACAGATTGGACCTCAATTACATTCTGTCCAGAAAGTAATCTTCCCATCAGATTGAACCTGAATTACCCTGTGTCCAGAATCTAATCTCTCCCACAGATTGAAACCCAATTACACTGTGTCCAGAATGTAATCTTCCCCACAGATAAAACCGTAATTACAATCTGTCCAGAAACTAATCTTCCCCACAGATTCAACTCCAATTACACTCTGTCCAGAATCTAAATTCCCCGCTGATTGAACCCCAAATGCAGGCGTTCCAGAATTTAATCTTCCCCACAGATTGAATCCCCATTGCTCTCTGTCCAGAATCTAATTTCCCCAGAGATTGAACCACATTTACACACTGTCCAGAATCTAATCTTCCACACAGATTGGACATCAATTACATTCTGTCCAGAATGTAATCTTCCCAACAGACTGAACCTGAATTACACTGTGTCCAGAATCTAATCTCCACCACAGATTAAAACTGAACTACACTCTGTCCAGAATCTAAATGTCCGCACATATGGTACCCCAATTACACTGTCCAGTATCCAATCTTCCCCACAGATTGAACCCCAACTACACTCCGTCCAGAATCATATCTTCCCCACAGATTCAACCCCAATTATAGTCTGTCCAGAATATAATCTTCCCCACAGATTAAACCCGATTTACTCTGTGTACAGAATCTAATCTCCCGCACAGATTGAAACTCAATTACACTGCGTCCAGAATCTAATCTTCCCCACAGATTGAACACCAATTACACACTGTACAGCATCTAACCTTCCACACAGATTGAACCCAAATTACGATCTGTCCAGAAACTAATCTTCCCCACAGATTGAACTCCAATTACACTCTGTTCAGAATCTAAATTCCCCGCTGATTGAACTCCAAATGCAGGCGTTCCAGAATCTAATCTTCCCCACAGATTGAACTCCAATTACACTGTGTCCAGAATGTAATCTTCCCCACAGATTGAACCCCAATTGCTCTCTGTCCAGAATCTAATCTTCCCCACAGATTGGACATCAATTACATTCTGTCCAGAATCTAATCTTCTACACAGATTGGACCTCAATTACATTCTGTCCAGAAAGTAATCTTCCCATCAGATTGAACCTGAATTACCCTGTGTCCTGAATGTAATCACTCCCACAGATTGAACCCCAATTACACTGTGTCCAGAATGTAATCTTCCCCACAGATTGAACCCCAATTACATTCTGTCCAGAAAGTAATCTTCCCATCAGACTGAACCTGAATTACACTGTGTCCAGAATCTAATCTCTCCCACAGATTGAGCACCAATTACACTCTGTCCAGCATCTAACCTTCCAAACAGATTAAACCCAAATTACACTCGATCCAGAATCTAATCTTCCCCACAGATAGAACATGTATGACACTCTGTCTGGAATCTAATCTTCCCCACAGATTGAACCAAAATTACGTTCTGTCCAGAATCTAATCTTCCCCACAGATTGAACCCAAATTACATTCTGTACAGAATCTAATCTTCCACACAGATTGGACCTCAATTACATTCTGTCCAGAAAGTAATCTTCCCATCAGATTGAACCTGAATTACACTGTGTCCAGAATCTAATCTCTCCCACAGATTGAACCCCAATTACAATTTGTCCAGAATCTAATCTTCCACACAGATTGGACCTCAATTACATTCTGTCCAGAAAGTAATCTTCCCATCAGATTGAACCTGAATTACACTGTGTCCAGAATCTAATCTCTCCCACAGATTGAACCCCAATTACAATTTGTCCAGAAACTAATCTTCCCCACAGATTGAACTCCAATTACACTATGTCCAGAATCTAATTTCCCCGCAGATTGCACCCCAAATGCAGGCGTTCCAGAACCTAATCTTCCCCACAGATTGAATCCCAATTGCTCTCTGTCCAGAATCTAATCTCCCCACAGATTGAACGACATTTACACTCTATCCAGAATCAAATCTTCTCCACAGATTGGACATCAATTACATTCTGTCCAGAATGTAATCTTCCCAACATATTGAACCTGAATTACACTATGTCCTGAATCTACACTGCCCCACAGATTGAACCTGAATTACACTATGTCCAGAATCTAATCTCCACCACAAATTAAAACTCTACTAAACTCTGTCCAGAATCTAAATTTCCGCACATATTGAACCCCAATTACACTGTTCCGAATCTAATCTTCCCCACAGATTGAACCTGAATTACACTGTGTCCAGAATGTAATCGTCCCCACAGATTGAACCGTAATTACAATCTGTCCAGAAACTAATCTTCCCCACAGATTGAACTCCAATTACACTTTCTCCAGAATGTAATCTTCGCCACAGATTGAACCCCAATTGCTCTCTGTCCAGAATCTAATCTTCCCCACAGATTGAACACCAATTACACTCTGTCCAGCATCTAACCTTCCATACAGGTTAAACCCAAATTACACTCGATCCAGAATCTAATCTTCCCCACAGATAGAACCCAAATTACATTCTGTACAGAATCTAATCTTTCACACAGATTGGACATCAATTACATTGAGTCCGGAATGTAATCTTCCCAGCAGATTTCTCCTGAATTACACTGTGTCCAGAATCTAATGTCCACCACAGATTAAAACTGAACTACACTCTGTCCAGAATCTAAATTTCCGCACATATGGTACCCCAATTACACTGTCCAGTATCCAATCTTCCCCACAGATTGAACCCCAACTACACTCCGTCCAGAATCATACCTTCCCCACAGATTCAACCCCAATTATAGTCTGTCCAGAATCGAATCTTCTCCACTGATTGAACTCCAATTACAGTCTGTCCAGAATATAATCTTCCCCACAGATTAAACCCGATTTACACTGTGTACAGAATCTAATCTCCCGCACAGATTGAAACTCAATTACACTGTATCCAGAATCTAATCTCCCCCACAGATTGAAGCTCAATTACACTGCGTCCAGAATCTAAATTCCCTTCTGATTGAACCCCAAATGCAGGCGTTCCAGAATCTAATCTTCCCCACAGATTGAACTCCAATTACACTGTGTCCAGAATGTAATCTTCCCCACAGATTGAACCCCAATTGCTCTCTGTCCAGAATCTAAATTCCCTTCTGATTGAACCCCAAATGCAGGCGTTCCAGAATCTAATCTTCCCCACAGATTGAACTCCAATTACACTGTGTCCAGAATGTAATCTTCCCCACAGATTGAACCCCAATTGCTCTCTGTCCAGAATCTAATCTTCCCCACAGATTGGACATCAATTACATTCTGTCCAGAATCTAATCTTCCCCACAGATTGGACATCAATTACATTCTGTCCAGAATGTAATCTTCCCAGCAGATGGAACCTGAATTACACTGTGTCCAGAATCTAATCTTCCCCACAGATTGAACTCCAATTACACTGTGTCCAGAATGTAATCTTCCCCACAGATTGAATCCCCATTGCTCTCTGTCCAGAATCTAATTTCCCCAGATATTGAACCACATTTACACACTGTCCAGAATCTAATCTTCCCCACAGATTGGACCTCAATTGCATTCTGTCCAGAAAGTAATCTTCCCATCAGATTGAACCTGAATTACCCTGTGTCCAAAATCTAATCTCTCCCACAGATTGAAACCCAATTACACTGTGTCCAGAATGTAATCTTCCCCACAGATTGAAACCCAATTACACTGTGTCCAGAATGTAATCTTCCCCACAGATAAAACCGTAATTACAATCTGTCCAGAAACTAATCTTCCCCACAGATTGGACCTCAATTACATTCTGTCCAGAAAGTAATCTTCCCATCAGATTGAACCTGAATTACCCTGTGTCCAGAATCTAATCTCTCCCACAGATTGAAACCCAATTACACTGTGTCCAGAATGTAATCTTCCCCACAGATTGAACCGTAATTACAATCTGTCCAGAAACTAATCTTCCCCACAGATTCAACTCCAATTACACTCTGTCCAGAATCTAAATTCCCCGCTGATTGAACCCCAAATGCAGGCGTTCCAGAATTTAATCTTCCCCACAGATTAAATCCCCATTGCTCTCTGTCCAGAATTTAATTTCCCCAGAGATTGAACCACATTTACACACTGTCCAGAATCTAATCTTCCCCACAGATTGGACATCAATTACATTCTGTCCAGAATGTAATCTTCCCAACAGATTGAAACCCAATTACACTCTGTCCAGAATCTAATCTTCTACACAGATTGGACCTCAATTACATTCTGTCCAGAAAGTAATCTTCCCATCAAATTGAACCTGAATTACCCTGTGTCCAGAATCTAATCTCTCCCACAGATTGAAACCCAATTACACTGTGTCCAGAATGTAATCTTCCCCACAGATTGAACCCCAATTGCACTCTGTCCAGAATCTAATCTTCCCCACAGATTGGACATCAATTACATTCTGTCCAGAATCTAATCTTCCCCTCAGATTGGACATCAATTACATTCTGTCCAGAATGTAATCTTCCCAGCAGATTGAACCTGAATTACACTGTGTCCAGAATCTAATCTTCCCCACAGATTGAACACCAATTACACTCTGTCCAGCATCTAACCTTCCATACAGGTTAAACCCAAATTACACTCGATCCAGAATCTAATCTTGCCCACAGATAGAACATGTATGACACTCTGTCTGGAATCTAATCTTCCCCACAGATTGAACCAAAATTACGTTCTGTCCAGAATCTAATCTTCCCCACAGATTGAACTCCAATTACACTGTGTCCAGAATGTAATCTTCCCCACAGATTGAACCCCAATTGCTCTCTGTCCAGAATCTAATCTTCCCCACAGATTGGACATCAATTACATTCTGTCCAGAATCTAATCTTCCCCAGAGATTGGACATCAATTACATTCTGTCCAGAATGTAATCTTCCCATCAGATTGAACCTGAATTACACTGTGTCCAGAATCTAATCTCTCCCACAGATTGAACCCCAATTACAATTTGTCCAGAAACTAATCTTCCCCACAGATTGAACTCCAATTACACTATGTCCAGAATCTAATTTCCCCGCAGATTGCACCCCAAATGCAGGCGTTCCAGAACATAATCTTCCCCACAGATTGAATCCCAATTGCTCTCTGTCCAGAATCTAATATCCCCAACAGATTGAAACTCAATTACACTGTGTCTAGAATCTAATCTTCCCCACAGATTGAATCCCAATTGCTCTCTGTCCAGAATCTAATTTCCCCACAGATTGAACCACATTTACACTCTGTCCAGAATCCAATCTTCTCCACAGATTGGACATCAATTACATTCTGCCCAGAATGTAATCTTCCCAACAGATTGAACCTGAATTACACTATGTCCAGAATCTAATCTCCACCACAGATTAAAACTGAACTACACTCTGTCCAGAATCTAAATTTCCGCACATATTGAACCCCAATTACACTGTCCCGAATCTAATCTTCCCCACAGATTGGACCTGAATTACACTGTGTCCAGAATCTAATATCCCCACAGATTCAACTGCAAATGTACTCGTTCCAGAATCTAATCTTCCCCACTAATTGTACCCGTGCTACACTCTTTCAAGACTCTAATCTTCCCCACAGATTGAACCCCAATTGCTCTCTTTCATGAATCTAATCTTCTCCACAGATTGGACATCAATTACATTCTGTCCAGAATCTAATCTTCCCCACAGATTGAAACCCAATTACACTCTGTCCAGAATCTAATCTTCTACACAGATTGGACCTCAATTACATTCTGTCCAGAAAGTAATCTTCCCATCAGATTGAACCTGAATTACCCTGTGTCCAGAATGTAATCTTCCCCACAGATTGAACCGTAATTATAATCTGTCCAGAAACTAATCTTCCCCAGAGATTGAACTCCAATTACACTCTGTCCAGAATCTAAATTCCCCGCTGATTGAACCCCAAATGCAGGCGTTCCAGAATTTAATCTTCCCCACAGATTGAATCCCCATTGCTCTCTGTCCAGAATCTAATTTCCCCAGAGATTGAACCACATTTACACACTGTCCAGAATCTAATCTTCCCCACAGATTCAACCCCAATTATAGTCTGTCCAGTATCGAATCTTCCCCACAGATTGAACTCCAATTACACTCTGTTCAGAAACTAAATTCCCCGCTGATTGAACCCCAAATGCAGGCGTTCCAGAATCTAATCTTCCCCACAGATTGAACTCCAATTACACTGTGTCCAGAATGTAATCTTCCCCACAGATTGAACCCCAGTTGCTCTCTGTCCAGAATCTAATCTTCCCCACAGATTGGACATCAAATACATTCTGTCCAGAATCTAATCTTCCCCACAGATTGGACATCAATTACATTCTGTCCAGAATGTAATCTTCCCAGCAGATTGAACCTGAATTACACTGTGTCCAGAATTTAATCTCCACCACAGATTAAAACTGAACTACACTCTGTCCAGAATCTAAATTTCCACACATATGGTACCCCAATTACCCCAATCCTGAATCCAATCTTCCCCACAGATTGAACCCCAACTACACTCCGTCCAGAATCATATCTTCCCCACAGATTCAACCCCAATTATAGTCTGTCCAGTATCGAATCTTCCCCACAGATTGAACTCCAATTACAGTCTGTCCATAATATAATCTTCCCCGCAGATTAAACCCGAATTACACTGTGTCCAGAATCTAATCTCCACCACAGATTAAAACTGAACTACACTCTGTCCAGAATCTAAATGTCCGCACATATGGTACCCCAATTACACTGTCCAGTATCCAATCTTCCCCACAGATTCAACCCCAATTATAGTCTGTCCAGAATCGAATCTTCTCCACTGATTGAACTCCAATTACAGTCTGTCAAGTATATAATCTTCCCCACAGATTGAACCCGATTTACACTGTGTACAGAATCTAATCTCCTGCACAGATTGAAACTCAATTACACTGTATCCAGAATCTAATCTCCCCCACAGATTGAAACTCAATTACACTGCGTGCAGAATCTAATCTCCCCCACAGATTGAACACCAATTACACACTGTACAGCATCTAACCTTCCACACAGATTGAACCCAAATTACGATCTGTCCAGAAACTAATCTTCCCCACAGATTGAACTCCAATTACACTCTGTTCAGAATCTAAATTCCCCGCTGATTGAACCCCAAATGCAGGCGTTCCAGTATTTAATCTTTGCCACAGATTGAATCCCCATTGCTCTCTGTCCAGAATCTAATTTCCTCAGAGATTGAACCACATTTACACAATGTCCAGAATCTAATCTTCCCCACAGATTGGACATCAATTACATTCTGTCCAGAATGTAATCTTCCCAACAGACTGAACCTGAATTACACTGTGTCCAGAATCTAATCTCCACCACAAATTAAAACTGAACTACACTCTGTCCAGAATCTAAATGTCCGCACATATGGTACCCCAATTACACTGTCCAGTATCCAATCTTCCCCACAGATTGAACCCCAACTACACTCCGTCCAGAATCATATCTTCCCCACAGATTCAACCCCAATTATAGTCTGTCCAGAATCGAATCTTCTCCACTGATTGAACTCCAATTACAGTCTGTCCAGAATAAAATCTTCCTCACAGATTAAACCCGATTTATACTGTGTACAGAATCTAATCTCCCGCTCAGATTGAAACTCAATTACACTGTATCCAGAATCTAATCTCCCCCACAGATTGAACACCAATTACACACTGTACAGCATCTAACCTTCCACACAGATTGAACCCAAATTACGATCTGTCCAGAAACTAATCTTCCCCACAGATTGAACTCCAATTACACTCTGTTCAGAAACTAACTTCCCCGCTGATTGAACCCCAAAAGCAGGCGTTCCAGAATCTAATCTTCCCCAAAGATTGAACTCCAATTACACTGTGTCCAGAATGTAATCTTCCCCACAGATTGAACCCCAATTGCTCTCTGTCCAGAATCTAATCTTCCCCACAGATTGGACATCAAATACATTCTGTCCAGAATCTAATCTTCCCCACAGATTGGACATCAAATACATTCTGTCCAGAATCTAATCTTCCCCACAGATTGGACATCAATTACATTCTGTCCAGAATGTAATCTTCCCAGCAGATTGAACCTGAATTACACTGTGTCCAGAATCTAATCTCCACCACAGATTAAAACTGAACTACACTCTGTCCAGAGTCTAAATTTCCACACATATGGTACCCCAATTACACTGTCCTGAATCTACACTTCCCCACAGATTGAACCTGAATTACACTGTGTCCAGAATCTAATTTCCCCATAGATTCAACCGCAAATGCACTCGTTCCAGAATCTAATCTTCCCCACTGATTCTACTTGTTACACTCTTTCAAGAATCTAATCTTCCCCACAGATTGAACCCCAATTGCTCTCTGTCATTAATCTAATCTTCTCCACAGATTGACACAAATTACACTCTGTCCAGAATGTAATCTTCCCTACAGATTGAACCCCAATTGCTCTCTGTCATGAATCTAAACTTCTCCACAGTTTAACACAAATTACACTCTGTCCAGAATGTAATCTTCCCTACAGATTCAACACCAATTATTCTCTGTCCAGAATCTAATCTTCCCCACAGATTGAACCCCAATTACAATCTGTCCAGAATGTAATCTTCCCCACAGATTGAACTCCAGTTACACTCTGTCCAGAATCTAAATTCCCCGCTGATTGAACCCCAAATGCAGGCGTTCCAGAATTTAATCTTCCCCACAGATTGAATCCCCATTGCTCTCTGTCCAGAATTTAATTTCCCCAGAGATTGAACCACATTTACACACTGTCCAGAATCTAATCTTCCCCACAGATTGGACATCAATTACATTCTGTCCAGAATGTAATCTTCCCAACAGACTGAACCTGAATTACACTGTGTCCAGAATCTAATCTCCACCACAGATTAAAACTGAACTACACTCTGTCCAGAATCTAAATGTCCGCACATATAGTACCCCAATTACACTGTCCAGTATCCAATCTTCCCCACAGATTGAACCCCAACTACACTCCGTCCAGAATCATATCTTCCCCACAGATTCAACCCCAATTATAGTCTGTCCAGAATCGAATCTTCTCCACTGATTGAACTCCAATTACAGTCTGTCCAGAATATAATCTTCCCCACAGATTAAACCCGATTTACACTGTGTACAGAATCTAATCTCCCGCACAGATTGAAACTCAATTACACTGTATCCAGAATCTAATCTCCCCCACAGATTGAAACTCAATTACACTGCGTCCAGAATCTAATCTTCCCCACAGATTGAACACCAATTACACACAGTACAGCATCTAACCTTCCACACAGATTGAACCCAAATTACGATCTGTCCAGAAACTAATCTTCCCCACAGATTGAACTCCAATTACACTCTGTTCAGAATCTAAATTCCCCACTGATTGAACCCCAAATGCAGGCGTTCCAGAATCTAATCGTCCCCACAGATTGAACTCCAATTACACTGTGTCCAGAATGTAATCTTCCCCACAGATTGAACCCCAATTGCTCTCTGTCCAGAATCTAATCTTCCCCACAGATTGGACATCAATTACATTCTTTCCAGAATCTAATCTTCCCCACAGATTGGACATCAATTACATTCTGTCCAGAATGTAATCTTCCCAGCAGATTGAACCTGAATTACACTGTGTCCAGAATCTAATCTTCCCCACAGATTGAACACCAATTACACTCTGTCCAGCATATAACCTTCCATACAGGTTAAACCCAAATTACACTCGATCCAGAATCTAATCTTGCCCACAGATAGAACATGTATGACACTCTGTCTGGAATCTAATCTTCCCCACAGATTGAACCAAAATTACGTTCTGTCCAGAATCTAATCTTCCCCACAGATTGAACTCCAATTACACTGTGTCCAGAATGTAATCTTCCCCACAGATTGAACCCCAATTGCTCTCTGTCCAGAATCTAATCTTCCCCACAGATTGGACATCAATTACATTCTGTCCAGAATCTAATCTTCCCCACAGATTGGACATCAATTACATTCTGTCCAGAATGTAATCTTCCCATCAGATTGAACCTGAATTACACTGTGTCCAGAATCTAATCTCTCCCACAGATTGAACCCCAATTACAATTTGTCCAGAAACTAATCTTCCCCACAGATTGAACTCCAATTACACTATGTCCAGAATCTAATTTCCCCGCAGATTGCACCCCAAATGCAGGCGTTCCAGAACCTAATCTTCCCCACAGATTGAATCCGAATTGCTCTCTGTCCAGAATCTAATTTCCCCACAGATTGAACCACATTTACACTCTGTCCAGAATCCAATCTTCTCCACAGATTGGACATCAATTACATTCTGCCCAGAATGTAATCTTCCCAACAGATTGAACCTGAATTACACTATGTCCAGAATCTAATCTCCACCACAGATTAAAACTGAACTACACTCTGTCCAGAATCTAAATTTCCGCACATATTGAACCCCAATTACACTGTCCCGAATCTAATCTTCCCCACAGATTGGACCTGAATTACACTGTGTCCAGAATCTAATATCCCCACAGATTCAACCGCAAATGTACTCGTTCCAGAATCTAATCTTCCCCACTAATTGTACCCGTGCTACACTCTTTCAAGAATCTAATCTTCCCCACAGATTGAACCCCAATTGCTCTCTTTCATGAATCTAATCTTCTCCACAGATTGGACATCAATTACATTCTGTCCAGAATCTAATCTTCCCCACAGATTGAAACCCAATTACTCTCTGTCCCGAATCTAATCTTCCCCACAGATTGAACCCAAACTACATTCTGTCCAGAATCTAATCTTCTACACAGATTGGACCTCAATTACATTCTGTCCAGAAAGTAATCTTCCCATCAGATTGAACCTGAATTACCCTGTGTCCAGAATCTAATCTCTCCCACAGATTGAAACCCAATTACACTGTGTCCAGAATGTAATCTTCCCCACAGATTGAACCGTAATTATAATCTGTCCAGAAACTAATCTTCCCCAGAGATTGAACTCCAATTACACTCTGTCCAGAATATAAATTCCCCGCTGATTGAACCCCAAATGCAGGCGTTCCAGAATTTAATCTTCCCCACAGATTGAATCCCCATTGCTCTCTGTCCAGAATCTAATTTCCCCAGAGATTGAACCACATTTACACACTGTCCAGAATCTAATCTTCCCCACAGATTCAACCCCAATTATAGTCTGTCCAGTATCGAATCTTCCCCACAGATTGAACTCCAATTACACTCTGTTCAGAAACTAAATTCCCCGCTGATTGAACCCCAAATGCAGGCGTTCCAGAATCTAATCTTCCCCACAGATTGAACTCCAATTACACTGTGTCCAGAATGTAATCTTCCCCACAGATTGAACCCCAATTGCTCGCTGTCCAGAATCTAATCTTCCCCACAGATTGGACATCAAATACATTCTGTCCAGAATCTAATCTTCCCCACAGATTGGACATCAATTACATTCTGTCCAGAATGTAATCTTCCCAGCAGATTGAACCTGAATTACACTGTGTCCAGAATTTAATCTCCACCACAGATTAAAACTGAACTACACTCTGTCCAGAATCTAAATTTCCACACATATGGTACCCCAATTAGCCCAATCCTGAATCCAATCTTCCCCACAGATTGAACCCCAACTACACTCCGTCCAAAATCATATCTTCCCCACAGATTCAACCCCAATTATAGTCTGTCCAGTATCGAATCTTCCCCACAGATTGAACTCCAATTACAGTCTGTCCATAATATAATCTTCCCCGCAGATTAAACCCGAATTACACTGTGTCCAGAATCTAATCTCCACCACAGATTAAAACTGAACTACACTCTGTCCAGAATCTAAATGTCCGCACATATGGTACCCCAATTACACTGTCCAGTATCCAATCTTCCCCACAGATTCAACCCCAATTATAGTCTGCCCAGAATCGAATCTTCTCCACTGATTGAACTCCAATTACAGTCTGTCAAGAATATAATCTTCCCCACAGATTGAACCCGATTTACACTGTGTACAGAATCTAATCTCCCGCACAGATTGAAACTCAATTACACTGTATCCAGAATCTAATCTCCCCCACAGATTGAAACTCAATTACACTGCGTCCAGAATCTAATCTCCCCCACAGATTGAACACCAATTACACACTGTACAGCATCTAACCTTCCACACAGATTGAACCCAAATTACGATCTGTCCAGAAACTAATCTTCCCCACAGATTGAACTCCAATTACACTCTGTTCAGAATCTAAATTCCCCGCTGATTGAACCCCAAATGCAGGCGTTCCAGAATCTAATCTTCCCCACAGATTGAACTCCAATTACACTGTGTCCAGAATGTAATCTTCCCCACAGATTGAACCCCAATTGCTCTCTGTCCAGAATCTAATCTTCCCCACAGATTGGACATCAATTACATTCTGTCCAGAATGTAATCTTCCCAGCAGATTGAACCTGAATTACACTGTGTCCAGAATCTAATCTTGCCCACAGATAGAACATGTATGACACTCTGTCTGGAATCTAATCTTCCCCACAGATTGAACCAAAATTACGTTCTGTCCAGAATCTAATCTTCCCCACAGATTGAACTCCAATTACACTGTGTCCAGAATGTAATCTTCCCCACAGATTGAACCCCAATTGCTCTCTGTCCAGAATCTAATCTTCCCCACAGATTGGACATCAATTACATTCTGTCCAGAATCTAATCTTCCCCACAGATTGGACATCAATTACATTCTGTCCAGAATGTAATCTTCCCATCAGATTGAACCTGAATTACACTGTGTCCAGAATCTAATCTCTCCCACAGATTGAACCCCAATTACAATTTGTCCAGAAACTAATCTTCCCCACAGATTGAACTCCAATTACACTATGTCCAGAATCTAATTTCCCCGCAGATTGCACCCCAAATGCAGGCGTTCCAGAACCTAATCTTCCCCACAGATTGAATCCGAATTGCTCTCTGTCCAGAATCTAATTTCCCCACAGATTGAACCACATTTACACTCTGTCCAGAATCCAATCTTCTCCACAGATTGGACATCAATTACATTCTGCCCAGAATGTAATCTTCCCAACAGATTGAACCTGAATTACACTATGTCCAGAATCTAATCTCCACCACAGATTAAAACTGAACTACACTCTGTCCAGAATCTAAATTTCCGCACATATTGAACCCCAATTACACTGTCCCGAATCTAATCTTCCCCACAGATTGGACCTGAATTACACTGTGTCCAGAATCTAATATCCCCACAGATTCAACCGCAAATGTACTCGTTCCAGAATCTAATCTTCCCCACTAATTGTACCCGTGCTACACTCTTTCAAGAATCTAATCTTCCCCACAGATTGAACCCCAATTGCTCTCTTTCATGAATCTAATCTTCTCCACAGATTGGACATCAATTACATTCTGTCCAGAATCTAATCTTCCCCACAGATTGAAACCCAATTACTCTCTGTCCCGAATCTAATCTTCCCCACAGATTGAACCCAAACTACATTCTGTCCAGAATCTAATCTTCTACACAGATTGGACCTCAATTACATTCTGTCCAGAAAGTAATCTTCCCATCAGATTGAACCTGAATTACCCTGTGTCCAGAATCTAATCTCTCCCACAGATTGAAACCCAATTACACTGTGTCCAGAATGTAATCTTCCCCACAGATTGAACCGTAATTATAATCTGTCCAGAAACTAATCTTCCCCAGAGATTGAACTCCAATTACACTCTGTCCAGAATCTAAATTCCCCGCTGATTGAACCCCAAATGCAGGCGTTCCAGAATTTAATCTTCCCCACAGATTGAATCCCCATTGCTCTCTGTCCAGAATCTAATTTCCCCAGAGATTGAACCACATTTACACACTGTCCAGAATCTAATCTTCCCCACAGATTCAACCCCAATTATAGTCTGTCCAGTATCGAATCTTCCCCACAGATTGAACTCCAATTACACTCTGTTCAGAAACTAAATTCCCCGCTGATTGAACCCCAAATGCAGGCGTTCCAGAATCTAATCTTCCCCACAGATTGAACTCCAATTACACTGTGTCCAGAATGTAATCTTCCCCACAGATTGAACCCCAATTGCTCGCTGTCCAGAATCTAATCTTCCCCACAGATTGGACATCAAATACATTCTGTCCAGAATCTAATCTTCCCCACAGATTGGACATCAATTACATTCTGTCCAGAATGTAATCTTCCCAGCAGATTGAACCTGAATTACACTGTGTCCAGAATTTAATCTCCACCACAGATTAAAACTGAACTACACTCTGTCCAGAATCTAAATTTCCACACATATGGTACCCCAATTACCCCAATCCTGAATCCAATCTTCCCCACAGATTGAACCCCAACTACACTCCGTCCAGAATCATATCTTCCCCACAGATTCAACCCCAATTATAGTCTGTCCAGTATCGAATCTTCCCCACAGATTGAACTCCAATTACAGTCTGTCCATAATATAATCTTCCCCGCAGATTAAACCCGAATTACACTGTGTCCAGAATCTAATCTCCACCACAGATTAAAACTGAACTACACTCTGTCCAGAATCTAAATGTCCGCACATATGGTACCCCAATTACACTGTCCAGTATCCAATCTTCCCCACAGATTCAACCCCAATTATAGTCTGCCCAGAATCGAATCTTCTCCACTGATTGAACTCCAATTACAGTCTGTCAAGAATATAATCTTCCCCACAGATTGAACCCGATTTACACTGTGTACAGAATCTAATCTCCCGCACAGATTGAAACTCAATTACACTGTATCCAGAATCTAATCTCCCCCACAGATTGAAACTCAATTACACTGCGTCCAGAATCTAATCTCCCCCACAGATTGAACACCAATTACACACTGTACAGCATCTAACCTTCCACACAGATTGAACCCAAATTACGATCTGTCCAGAAACTAATCTTCCCCACAGATTGAACTCCAATTACACTCTGTTCAGAATCTAAATTCCCCGCTGATTGAACCCCAAATGCAGGCGTTCCAGAATCTAATCTTCCCCACAGATTGAACTCCAATTACACTGTGTCCAGAATGTAATCTTCCCCACAGATTGAACCCCAATTGCTCTCTGTCCAGAATCTAATCTTCCCCACAGATTGGACATCAATTACATTCTGTCCAGAATGTAATCTTCCCAGCAGATTGAACCTGAATTACACTGTGTCCAGAATCTAATCTTCCCCACAGATTGAACACCAATTACACTCTGTCCAGCATCTAACCTTCCATACAGGTTAAACCCAAATTACACTCGATCCAGAATCTAATCTTCCCCACAGATAGAACCCAAATTACATTCTGTACAGAATCTAATCTTCCACACAGATTGGACATCAATTACATTGAGTCCAGAATGTAAGCTTCCCAGCAGATTTCTCCTGAATTACACTGTGTCCAGAATCTAATGTCCACCACAGATTAAAACTGAACTACACTCTGTCCAGAATCTAAATTTCCACACATATGGTACCCCAATTACCCCAATCCTGAATCCAATCTTCCCCACAGATTGAACCCCAACTACACTCCGTCCAGAATCATATCTTCCCCACAGATTCAACCCCAATTATAGTCTGTCCAGTATCGAATCTTCCCCACAGATTGAACTCCAATTACAGTCTGTCCATAATATAATCTTCCCCGCAGATTAAACCCGAATTACACTGTGTCCAGAATCTAATCTCCACCACAGATTAAAACTGAACTACACTCTGTCCAGAATCTAAATGTCCGCACATATGGTACCCCAATTACACTGTCCAGTATCCAATCTTCCCCACAGATTCAACCCCAATTATAGTCTGCCCAGAATCGAATCTTCTCCACTGATTGAACTCCAATTACAGTCTGTCAAGAATATAATCTTCCCCACAGATTGAACCCGATTTACACTGTGTACAGAATCTAATCTCCCGCACAGATTGAAACTCAATTGCACTGTATCCAGAATCTAATCTCCCCCACAGATTGAAACTCAATTACACTGCGTCCAGAATCTAATCTCCCCCACAGATTGAACACCAATTACACACTGTACAGCATCTAACCTTCCACACAGATTGAACCCAAATTACGATCTGTCCAGAAACTAATCTTCCCCACAGATTGAACTCCAATTACACTCTGTTCAGAATCTAAATTCCCCGCTGATTGAACCCCAAATGCAGGCGTTCCAGAATCTAATCTTCCCCACAGATTGAACTCCAATTACACTGTGTCCAGAATGTAATCTTCCCCACAGATTGAACCCCAATTGCTCTCTGTCCAGAATCTAATCTTCCCCACAGATTGGACATCAATTACATTCTGTCCAGAATGTAATCTTCCCAGCAGATTGAACCTGAATTACACTGTGTCCAGAATCTAATCTTCCCCACAGATTGAACACCAATTACATTCTGTCCAGCATCTAACCTTCCATACAGGTTAAACCCAAATTACACTCGATCCAGAATCTAATCTTCCCCACAGATAGAACCCAAATTACATTCTGTACAGAATCTAATCTTCCACACAGATTGGACATCAATTACATTGAGTCCAGAATGTAAGCTTCCCAGCAGATTTCTCCTGAATTACACTGTGTCCAGAATCTAATGTCCACCACAGATTAAAACTGAACTACACTCTGTCCAGAATCTAAATTTCCGCACATATGGTACCCCAATTACACTGTCCAGAATCCAATCTTCCCCACAGATTGAACCTCAACTACACTCTGTCCAGAATCATATCTTCCCCACAGATTCAACCCCAATTACAGTCTGTCCAGAATATAATCTTCCCCACAGATGAAACCCGAATGACACTGTGTCCAGAATTTAATCTCCACCACAAATTGAAACTCAATTACACTCTGTCCAGAATCTACTCTTCCCCACAGATTGAACACCAATTACACTCTGTACAGCATCTAACCTTCCACACAGATTGAACCCAAATTACACTCGTTCCAGAATCTAATCTTCCCCACAGATTGAACATTTATGACACTCTGTCCAGAATTGAATCTTCCCAACAGATTCAACCCCAATTATAGTGTGTCCACAATCTAATTTTCCCCACAGATTGAACTCAAATTACAATCTGTCCAGAATCTAATCTTCCCCACAGACCATACCCGAATTACGCTCTATCCGGAATCTAATCTTCCCCACAGATTGAACCCAAATTACATTCTGTCCAGAATCTAATCCTCCACACAGATTGGACCTCAATTACATTCTGTCCAGAATGTAATCTTCCCTACAGATTGAACCCCAATTGCTCTCTGTCATGAATCTAATCTTCTCCACAGATTGACACAAATTACACTCTGTCCAGAATGTAATCTTCCCTACAGATTCAACACCAATTATTCTCTGTCCAGAATCTAATCTTCCCCACAGATTGAACCCCAATTACACTCTGTCCTGAATCTAATCTTCCCCACAGATTGAACACAAACTACATTCTGTCCAGAATCTAATCTTCTACACAGATTGGACCTCAATTACATTCTGTCCAGAAAGTAATCTTCCCATCAGATTGAACCTGAATTACCCTGTGTCCTGAATGTAATCACTCCCACAGATTGAACCCCAATTACACTGTGTCCAGAATTTAATCTTCCCCACAGATTGAATCCCCATTGCTCTCTGTCCAGAATCTAATTTCCCCAGAGATTGAACCACATTTACACACTGTCCAGAATCTAATCTTCCCCACAGATTGGACCTCAATTAAATTCTGTCCAGAAAGTAATCTTCCCATCAGATTGAACCTGAATTACCCTGTGTCCAGAATCTAATCTCTCCCACAGATTGAAACCCAATTACACTGTGTCCAGAATGTAATCTTCCCCACAGATAAAACCGTAATTACAATCTGTCCAGAAACTAATCTTCCCCACAGATTCAACTCCAATTACACTCTGTCCAGAATCTAAATTCCCCGCTGATTGAACCCCAAATGCAGGCGTTCCAGAATTTAATCTTCCCCACAGATTGAATCCCCATTGCTCTCTGTCCAGAATCTAATTTCCCCAGAGATTGAACCACATTTACACACTGTCCAGAATCTAATCTTCCCCACAGATTGGACATCAATTACATTCTGTCCAGAATGTAATCTTCCCAACAGACTGAACCTGAATTACACTGTGTCCAGAATCTAATCTCCACCACAGATTAAAACTGAACTACACTCTGTCCAGAATCTAAATGTCCGCACATATGGTACCCCAATTACACTGTCCAGTATCCAATCTTCCCCACAGATTGAACCCCAACTACACTCCGTCCAGAATCATATCTTCCCCACAGATTCAACCCCAATTATAGTCTGTCCAGAATCGAATCTTCTCCACTGATTGAACTCCAATTACAGTCTGTCCAGAATCTAATCTTCCCCACAGATAGAACATGTATGATACTCTGTCTGGAATCTAATCTTCCCCACAGATTGAACCAAAATTACGTTCTGTCCAGAATCTAATCTTCCCCACAGATTGAACCCAAATTACATTCTGTACAGAATCTAATCTTCCACACAGATTGGACCTCAATTACATTCTGTCCAGAAAGTAATCTTCCCATCAGATTGAACCTGAATTACACTGTGTCCAGAATCTAATCTCTCCCACAGATTGAACCCCAATTACAATTTGTCCAGAATCTAATCTTCCACACAGATTGGACCTCAATTACATTCTGTCCAGAAAGTAATCTTCCCATCAGATTGAACCCCAATTACAATTTGTCCAGAAACTAATCTTCCCCACAGATTGAACTCCAATTACACTATGTCCAGAATCTAATTTCCCCGCAGATTGCACCCCAAATGCAGGCGTTCCAGAACCTAATCTTCCCCACAGATTGAATCCCAATTGCTCTCTGTCCAGAATCTAATCTCCCCACAGATTGAACGACATTTACACTCTATCCAGAATCAAATCTTCTCCACAGATTGGACATCAATTACATTCTGTCCAGAATGTAATCTTCCCAACATATTGAACCTGAATTACACTATGTCCTGAATCTACACTGCCCCACAGATTGAACCTGAATTACACTATGTCCAGAATCTAATCTCCACCACAAATTAAACTCTACTACACTCTGTCCAGAATCTAAATTTCCGCACATATTGAACCCCAATTACACTGTCCCGAATCTAATCTTCCCCACAGATTGAACCTGAATTACACTGTGTCCAGAATGTAATCGTCCCCACAGATTGAACCGTAATTACAATCTGTCCAGAAACTAATCTTCCCCGAAGATTGAACACCAATTACACTCTGTCCAGCATCTAACCTTCCATACAGGTTAAACCCAAATTACACTCGATCCAGAATCTAATCTTCCCCACAGATTGAACCAAAATTACGTTCTGTCCAGAATCTAATCTTCCCCACAGATTGAACTCCAATTACACTGTGTCCAGAATGTAATCTTCCCCACAGATTGAACCCCAATTGCTCTCTGTCCAGAATCTAATCTTCCCCACAGATTGGACATCAATTACATTCTGTCCAGAATCTAATCTTCCCCACAGATTGGACATCAATTACATTCTGTCCAGAATGTAATCTTCCCATCAGATTGAACCTGAATTACACTGTGTCCAGAATCTAATCTCTCCCACAGATTGAACCCCAATTACAATTTGTCCAGAAACTAATCTTCCCCACAGATTGAACTCCAATTACACTATGTCCAGAATTTAATTTCCCCGCAGATTGCACCCCAAATGCAGGCGTTCCAGAACCTAATCTTCCCCACAGATTGAATCCGAATTGCTCTCTGTCCAGAATCTAATTTCCCCACAGATTGAACCACATTTACACACTGTCCAGAATCTAATCTTCCCCACAGATTCAACCCCAATTATAGTCTGTCCAGTATCGAATCTTCCCCACAGATTGAACTCCAATTACACTCTGTTCAGAAACTAAATTCCCCGCTGATTGAACCCCAAATGCAGGCGTTCCAGAATCTAATCTTCCCCACAGATTGAACTCCAATTACACTGTGTCCAGAATGTAATCTTCCCCACAGATTGAACCCCAATTGCTCGCTGTCCAGAATCTAATCTTCCCCACAGATTGGACATCAAATACATTCTGTCCAGAATCTAATCTTCCCCACAGATTGGACATCAATTACATTCTGTCCAGAATGTAATCTTCCCAGCAGATTGAACCTGAATTACACTGTGTCCAGAATTTAATCTCCACCACAGATTAAAACTGAACTACACTCTGTCCAGAATCTAAATTTCCACACATATGGTACCCCAATTACCCCAATCCTGAATCCAATCTTCCCCACAGATTGAACCCCAACTACACTCCGTCCAGAATCATATCTTCCCCACAGATTCAACCCCAATTATAGTCTGTCCAGTATCGAATCTTCCCCACAGATTGAACTCCAATTACAGTCTGTCCATAATATAATCTTCCCCGCAGATTAAACCCGAATTACACTGTGTCCAGAATCTAATCTCCACCACAGATTAAAACTGAACTACACTCTGTCCAGAATCTAAATGTCCGCACATATGGTACCCCAATTACACTGTCCAGTATCCAATCTTCCCCACAGATTCAACCCCAATTATAGTCTGCCCAGAATCGAATCTTCTCCACTGATTGAACTCCAATTACAGTCTGTCAAGAATATAATCTTCCCCACAGATTGAACCCGATTTACACTGTGTACAGAATCTAATCTCCCGCACAGATTGAAACTCAATTACACTGTGTCCAGAATGTAATCTTCCCCACAGATTGAACCCCAATTGCTCTCTGTCCAGAATCTAATCTTCCCCACAGATTGGACATCAAATACATTCTGTCCAGAATCTAATCTACCCCACAGATTGGACATCAATTACATTCTGTCCAGAATGTAATCTTCCCAGCAGATTGAACCTGAATTACACTGTGTCCAGAATTTAATCTCCACCGCAGATTAAAACTGAACTACACTCTGTCCAGAATCTAAATTTCCACACATATGGTACCCCAATTACCCCAATCCTGAATCCAATCTTCCCCACAGATTGAACCCCAACTACACTCCGTCCAGAATCATATCTTCCCCACAGATTCAACCCCAATTATAGTCTGTCCAGTATCGAATCTTCCCACAGATTGAACTCCAATTACAGTCTGTCCATAATATAATCTTCCCCGCAGATTAAACCCGAATTACACTGTGTCCAGAATCTAATCTCCACCACAGATTGAAACTCAATTACACTGTGTCCAGAATCTAATCTTCCCCACAGATTGAACACCAATTACACTCTGTCCAGCATCTAACCTTCCACACAGATGAAACCCAAATTACATTCGTTCTAGAATCTAATCTTCCCCACAGATAGAACATGTATGACACTCTGTCCAGAATCGAATCTTCCCCACAGATTCAACGCCAATTATAGTCTGTGCACAACCTAATCTTCCCCACAGATTGAACCCAAATTACATTCTGTCCAGAATCTAATCTTCCACACAGATTGGACCTCAATTACATTCTGTCCAGAAAGTAACCTTCCCATCAGATTGAACCTGAATTACACTGTGTCCAGAATCTAATCTCTCCCACAGATTGAACCCCAATTACAATTTGTCCAGAAAGTAATTTTTCCCACAGATTGAATCCCAATTGCTCTCTGTCCATAATCTAATTTCCCCACAGATTGAACCACATTTACACTCTATCCAGAATCAAATCTTCTCCACAGATTGGACATCAATTGCATTCTGTCCAGAATGTAATCTTCCCAACAGATTGAACCTGAATTACACTATGTCCTGAATCTACACTTCCCCACAGATTGAACCTGAATTACACTGTGTCCAGAATCTAATTTCCCCATAGATTCAACCGCAAATGTACTCGTTCCAGAATCTAATCTTCCCCACTGATTCTACCCGTGTTACACTCTTTGAAGAATCTAATCTTCCCCACAGATTGAACCCGAATTGCTCTCTGTCATTAATCTAATCTTCTCCACAGCTTGACCCAAATTACACTCTGTCCAGAATGTAATCTTCCCTACAGATTCAACACCAATTATTCTCTGTCCAGAATCTAATCTTCCCCACAGATTGAACCCCAATTACACTCTGTCCTGAATCTAATCTTCCCCACACATTGAACCCAAACTACATTCTGTCCAGAATCTAATCTTCTACAGAGATTGGACCTCAATTACATTCCGTCCAGAAAGTAATCTTCCCATCAGATTGAACCTGAATTTCCCTGTGTCCCGAATGTAATCACTCCCAAAGATTGAACCCCAATTACACTGTGTCCAGAATGTAATCTTCCCCTCAGATTGAACCGTAATTACAATCTGTCCAGAAACTAATCTTCCCCACAGATTGAACTCCAATTACACTCTGTCCAGAATCTAAATTCCCCGATGATTGAACCCCAAATGCTGGCGTTCCAGAATTTAATCTTCCCCACAGATTGAATCCCCATTGCTCTCTGTCCAGAATCTAATTTCCCCAGAGATTGAACCACAGTTACACACTGTCCAGAATCTAATCCTCCCCACAGATTGGACATCAAATACATTCTGTCCAGAATCTAATCTTCCCCACAGATTGGACATCAATTACATTCTGTCCAGAATGTAATCTTCCCAGCAGATTGAACCTGAATTACACTGTGTCCAGAATTTAATCTCCACCACAGATTAAAACTGAACTACACTCTGTCCAGAATCTAAATTTCCACACATATGGTACCCCAATTACCCCAATCCTGAATCCAATCTTCCCCACAGATTGAACCCCAACTACACTCCGTCCAGAATCATATCTTCCCCACAGATTCAACCCCAATTATAGTCTGTCCAGTATCGAATCTTCCCCACAGATTGAACTCCAATTACAGTCTGTCCATAATATAATCTTCCCCGCAGATTAAACCCGAATTACACTGTGTCCAGAATCTAATCTCCACCACAGATTGAAACTCAATTACACTGTGTCCAGAATCTAATCTTCCCCACAGATTGAACACCAATTACACTCTGTCCAGCATCTAACCTTCCACACAGATGAAACCCAAATTACATTCGTTCTAGAATCTAATCTTCCCCACAGATAGAACATGTATGACACTCTGTCCAGAATCGAATCTTCCCCACAGATTCAACGCCAATTATAGTCTGTGCACAACCTAATCTTCCCCACAGATTGAACCCAAATTACATTCTGTCCAGAATCGAATCTTCCCCACAGATTCAACCCCAATTATAGACTGTCCACAATCTAATTTTCCCCACAGATTGAACTCTAATTACAGTTTGTCCAGAATCTAATCTTCCCCACAGTCCAAACCCTTATTACGCTCTGTCCGGAATCTAATCTTCCCCACAGATTGAACCCAAATTACATTCTGTCCAGAATCTAATCTTCCACACAGTTTGGACCTCAATTACAGTCTGTCCAGAAAGTAATCTTCCCATCAGATTGAATCTGAATTACACTGTGTCCAGAATCTAATCTCTCCCACAGATTCAACCCCAATTACAATCTGTCCAGAAACTAATCTTCCCCACAGATTGAATCCCAATTGCTCTCTGTCCAGAATCTAATTTCCCCAAGGATTGAACCACATTTACACTCTGTCCAGAATCCAATCTTTGCCACAGATTGGACATCAATTGCATTCTGTCCAGAATGTAATCTTCCCAACAGATTGAACCTGAATTACACTATGTCCTGAATCTACACTTCCCCACAGATTGAACCTGAATTACACTGTGTCCAGAATCTAATTTCCCCATAGATTCAACCGCAAATGTACTCGTTCCAGAATCTAATCTTCCCCACTGATTCTACCCGTGTTACACTCTTTGAAGAATCTAATCTTCCCCACAGATTGAACCCGAATTGCTCTGTGTCATTAATCTAATCTTCTCCACAGCTTGACCCAAATTATTCTCTGTCCAGAATCTAATCTTCCCCACAGATTGAACCCCAATTACACTCTGTCCTGAATCTAATCTTCCCCACACATTGAACCCAAACTACATTCTGTCCAGAATCTAATCTTCTACAGAGATTGGACCTCAATTACATTCCGTCCAGAAAGTAATCTTCCCATCAGATTGAACCTGAATTTCCCTGTGTCCCGAATGTAATCACTCCCAAAGATTGAACCCCAATTACACTGTGTCCAGAATGTAATCTTCCCCTCAGATTGAACCGTAATTACAATCTGTCCAGAAACTAATCTTCCCCACAGATTGAACTCCAATTACACTCTGTCCAGAATCTAAATTCCCCGATGATTGAACCCCAAATGCTGGCGTTCCAGAATTTAATCTTCCCCACAGATTGAATCCCCATTGCTCTCTGTCCAGAATCTAATTTCCCCAGAGATTGAACCACAGTTACACACTGTCCAGAATCTAATCCTCCCCACAGATTGAACCCCAATTACACTGTCCAGTATCCAATCTTCCCCACAGATTGAACCCCAACTACACTCCGTCCAGAATCATATCTTCCCCACAGATTCAACCCCAATTATAGTCTGTCCACAATCGAATCTTCTCCACTGATTGAACTCCAATTACAGTCTGTCCAGAATCTAATCTTCCCCACAGATTGAACACCAATTACACACTGTACAGCATCTAACCTTCCACACAGATTGAACCCAAATTACGATCTGTCCAGAAACTAATCTTCAACACAGATTGAACTCCAATTACACTCTGTTCAGAATCTAAATTCCCCACTGATTGAACCCCCAAATGCAGGAGTTCCAGAATCTAATCTTCCACACAGATTGAACTCCAATTACACTGTGTCCAGAATGTAATCTTCCCCACAGATTGAACCCCAATTGCTCTCTGTCCAGAATCTAATCTTCCCCACAGATTGGACATCAATTACATTCTGTCCAGAATCTAATCTTCCCCACAGATTGGACATCAATTACATTCTGTCCAGAATGTAATCTTCCCAGCAGATGGAACCTGAATTACACTGTGTCCAGAATCTAATCTCCACCACAGATTAAAACTGAACTACACTCTGTCCAGAATCTAAATTTCCACACGTATGGTACCCCAATTACACTGTCCTGAATCCAATCTTCCCCACAGATTGAACCCCAACTACACTCCGTCCAGAATCATATCTTCCCCACAGATTCAACCCCAATTATAGTCTGTCCAGTATCGAATCTTCCCCACAGATTGAACTCCAATTACAGTCTGTCCATAATATAATCTTCCCCGCAGATTAAACCCGAATTACACTGTGTCCAGAATCTAATCTCCACCACAGATTGAAACTCAATTACACTGTGTCCAGAATCTAATCTTCCCCACAGATTGAACACCAATTACACTCTGTCCAGCATCTAACCTTCCACACAGATTATACCCAAATTACACTCGTTCTAGAATCTAATCTTCCCCACAGATAGAACATGTATGACACTCTGTCCAGAATCGAATCTTCCCCACAGATTCAACCCCAATTATAGTCTGTGCACAACCTAATCTTCCCCACAGATTGAACCCAAATTACATTCTGTCCGGAATCTAATCTTCCCCTCAGATTGAACTCAAATTACATTCTGTCCAGAATCTAATCTTCCACACAGATTGGACCTCAATTACATTCTGTCCAGAAAGTAACCTTCCCATCAGATTGAACCTGAATTACACTGTGTCCGGAATCTAATCTCTCCCACAGATTGAACCCCAATTACAATTTGTCCAGTAACTAATTTTTCCCCACAGATTGAACTCCAATTACACTATGTCCAGAATCTAATTTCCCCGCAGATTGCACCCCAAATGCAGGCATTCCAGAACCTAATCTTCCCCACAGATTGAATCCCAATTGCTCTCTGTCCATAATCTAATTTCCCCACAGATTGAACCACATTTACACTCTATCCAGAATCAAATATTCTACACAGATTGGACATCAATTACATTCTGTCCAGAATGTAATCTTCCCAACAGATTGAACCTGAATTACACTATGTCCTGAATCTACACTTCCCCACAGATTGAACCTGAATTACACTGTGTGCAGAATCTAATTTCCCCATAGATTCAACCGCAAATGCACTCGTTCCAGAATCTAATATTCCCCACTGATTCTACCCGTGTTACACTCTTTCAAGAATCTAATCTTCCCCACAGATTGAACCCCAATTGCTCTCTGTCATTAATCTAATCTTCTCCACAGATTGACCCAAATTACACTCTGTCCAGAATGTAATCTTCTACACAGATTGGACCTCAATTACATTCCGTCCAGAAAGTAATCTTCCCATCAGATTGAACCTGAATTACACTGTGTCCAGAATCTAATCTCTCCCACAAATTGAACCCCAATTACACTGTCCAGAATGTAATCTTCCACACAGATTGAACCCCAATTGCTCTCTGTCCAGAATCTAATCTTCCCCACAGATTGGACCTCAATTACATTCTGTCCATAAAGTAATCTTCCCATCAGACTGAACCTGAATTACACTGTGTCCAGAATCTAATCTTCCCCACAGATTGAACACCAATTACACTGTGTCCAGCATCTAACCTTCCACACAGATTAAACCCAAATTACATTCGATCCAGAATCTAATCTTCCCCACAGATAGAACATGTATGACACTCTGTCTGGAATCTAATCTTCCCCACAGATTGAACCAAAATTAGGTTCTGTCCAGAATCTAATCTTCCCCACAGATTGAACCCAAATTACATTCTGTACAGAATCTAACCTTCCACACAGATTGGACCTCAATTACATTCTGTCCAGAAAGGAATCTTCCCATCAGATTGAACCTGAATTACACTGTGTCCAGAATCTAATCTCTCCCACAGATTGAACCCCAATTACAATTTGTCCAGAAAATAATCTTCCCCACAGATTGAACTCCAATTATACTATGTCCAGAATTTAATTTCCCCGCAGATTGCACCCCAAATGCAGGTGTTCCAGAACCTAATCTTCCCCACAGATTGAATCCCAATTGCTCTCTGTCCAGAATCTAATCTTCCCCACAGACTGAACCCCAATTACACTCTGTCCCGAATCTAATCTTCCCCACAGATTGAACCCAAACAAAATTCTGTCCAGAATCTATTCTTCCGCACAGTTTGAACCCCAACTACACTCTGTCCAGAATCGTATCTTCCCCACAGATTGAAGCCCAAGTACTCTCTGTCCAGAATCTAATCTTCCCCACAGATTGGACCTGAATTACACTGTGTCCAGAATCTAATATCCCCACAGATTCAACCGCAAATGTACTCGTTCCAGAATCTAATCTTCCCCACTAATTGTACCCGTGCTACACTCTTTCAAGAATCTAATCTTCCCCACAGATTGAACCCCAATTGCTCTCTTTCATGAATCTAATCTTCTCCACAGATTGGACATCAATTACATTCTGTCCAGAATCTAATCTTCCCCACAGATTGAAACCCAATTACACTCTGTCCCGAATCTAATCTTCCCCACAGATTGAACCCAAACTACATTCTGTCCAGAATCTAATCTTCTACACAGATTGGACCTCTATTACATTCTGTCCAGAAAGTAATCTTCCCATCAGATTGAACCTGAAATACCCTGTGTCCAGAATCTAATCTCTCCCACAGATTGAAACCCAATTACACTGTGTCCAGAATGTAATCTTCCCCACCGATTGAACCGTAATTACAATCTGTCCAGAAACTAATCTTCCCCACCGATTGAACTCCAATTACACTCTGTCCAGAATCTAAATTCCGCGCTGATTGAACCCCAAATGCAGGCATTCCAGAATTTAATCTTCCCCACAGATTGAATCCCCATTGCTCTCTGTCCAGAATCTAATTTCCCCAGAGATTGAACCACATTTACACTCTGTCCAGAATCTAATCTTCCCCACAGATTGGACATCAATTACATTCTGTCCAGAATGTAATCTTCCCAACAGACTGAACCTTAATTACACTGTGTCCAGAATCTAATCTCCACCACAGATTAAAACTGAACTACACTCTGTCCAGAATCTAATCTTCCCCACAGATTGAACACCAATTACACACTGTACAGCATCTAACCTTCCACACAGATTGAACCCAAATTACGATCTGTCCAGAAACTAATCTTCCCCACAGATTGATCAGCAACTACACTCTGTCCAGAATTGAATCTTCCCCACAGATTGAATCCCAATTGCTCTCTGTCCAGAATCTAATTTCCCCACAGATTGAACCACATTTACACTCTGTCCAGAATCCAATCTTTGCCACAGATTGGACATCAATTACATTCTGTCCAGAATGTAATCTTCCCAACAGATTGAACCTGAATTACACTATGTCCAGAATCTAATCTCCACCACAGATTAAAACTGAACTAACCTCTGTCCTGAATCTAAATTTCCGCACATATTGAACCCCAATTACACTGTCCCGAATCTAATCTTCCACACAGATTGAACCTGAATTACACTGTCCAGAATCTAATTTCCGCACAGATTGAACCGCAAATGTACTCGTTCTAGAATCTAATCTTCCCCACTAATTGTACCCGCATTACACTCTTCCAAGAATCTAATCTTCCCCACAGATTGAACCCCAATTGCTCTCCGTCATGAATCTAATCTTCTCCACAGATTGACACAAATTACAATCTGTCAAGAATGTAATCTTCCCTACAGATTGTACACCAATAATTCTCTGTCCAGAATCTAATCTTCCCCACAGACTGAACCCCAATTACACTCTGTCCCGAATCTAATCTTCCCCACAGATTGAACCCAAACTACATTCTGTCCAGAATCTATTCTTCCGCAGAGTTTGAACCCCAACTACACTCTGTCCAGAATCGTATCTTCCCCACAGATTGAAGCCCAAGTACTCTCTGTCCAGAATCTAATCTTCCCCACAGATTGAACTCAAATTAAAGTCTGTCCAGAATATAATCTTCCCCACAGATTAAACCCGAATTACACTGTGTCCAGAATGTAATCTCCCCCACAGATTGAAACTCAATTACACTGTGTCCAGTATCTAATCTTCCCCACAGATTGAACACCAATTACACTCTCTACAGCATTTAACCTTCCACACAGATTGAACCCAAATTACGATCTGTCCAGAAACTAATCTTCCCCACAGATTGAACTCCAATTACACTCTGTTCAGAATCTAAATTCCCCGCTGATTGAACCCCAAATGCAGGCGTTCCAGAATCTAATCTTCCCCACAGATTGAATGCCAATTGCTCTCTGTCCAGAATCCAATCTTCCCCACAGATTGAATCCCAATTGCTCTCTGTCCAGAATCAAATTTCACCACAGATTGAAAATCAATTGCACTCGTTCCAGAATCTAATCTTCCCCACAGATAGAACATGTATGACACTCTGTCCAGAATCGAATCTTCCTCACAGATTCAACCACAATTATAGACTGTCCACAATCTAATTTTCCCCACAGATTGAACTCCAGTTACAGTCTGTCCAGAATCTAATCTTCCCCACAGACCAAACCCATATTATGCTCTGTCCACAATATAATCTTCCGCACAGATTGAACCCAAATTACATTCTGTCCAGAATCAAATCTTGCACACAGTTTGGACCTCAATTACATTCTGTCCCGAATCTAATCTTCCCCACAGATTGAACCCCCATTACACTCTGTCCCGAATCTAATCTTCCCCACAGATTGAACCCAAACTACATTCTGTCCAGAATCTATTCTTCCGCTCAGTTTGAACCCCAACTACACTCTGTCCAGAATCGTATCTTCCCCACAGATTGAAGCCCAAGTACTCTCTGTCCAGAATCTAATCTTCCCCACAGATTGAACTCCAATTAATGTCTGTCCAGAATATAATCTTCCCCACAGATTAAACCCGAATTACACTGTGTCCAGAATGTAATCTCCCCCACAGATTGAAACTCAATAACACTGTGTCCAGAATCTAATCTTCCCCACAGACTGAACCCCAATTACACTCTGTCCCGAATCTAATCTTCCCCACAGATTGAACCCAAACAAAATTCTGTCCAGAATCTATTCTTCCGCACAGTTTGAACCCCAACTACACTCTGTCCAGAATCGTATCTTCCCCACAGATTGAAGCCCAAGTACTCTCTGTCCAGAATCTAATCTTCCCCACAGATTGGACCTGAATTACACTGTGTCCAGAATCTAATATCCCCACAGATTCAACCGCAAATGTACTCGTTCCAGAATCTAATCTTCCCCACTAATTGTACCCGTGCTACACTCTTTCAAGAATCTAATCTTCCCCACAGATTGAACCCCAATTGCTCTCTTTCATGAATCTAATCTTCTCCACAGATTGGACATCAATTACATTCTGTCCAGAATCTAATCTTCCCCACAGATTGAAACCCAATTACACTCTGTCCCGAATCTAATCTTCCCCACAGATTGAACCCAAACTACATTCTGTCCAGAATCTAATCTTCTACACAGATTGGACCTCTATTACATTCTGTCCAGAAAGTAATCTTCCCATCAGATTGAACCTGAAATACCCTGTGTCCAGAATCTAATCTCTCCCACAGATTGAAACCCAATTACACTGTGTCCAGAATGTAATCTTCCCCACCGATTGAACCGTAATTACAATCTGTCCAGAAACTAATCTTCCCCACCGATTGAACTCCAATTACACTCTGTCCAGAATCTAAATTCCGCGCTGATTGAACCCCAAATGCAGGCATTCCAGAATTTAATCTTCCCCACAGATTGAATCCCCATTGCTCTCTGTCCAGAATCTAATTTCCCCAGAGATTGAACCACATTTACACTCTGTCCAGAATCTAATCTTCCCCACAGATTGGACATCAATTACATTCTGTCCAGAATGTAATCTTCCCAACAGACTGAACCTTAATTACACTGTGTCCAGAATCTAATCTCCACCACAGATTAAAACTGAACTACACTCTGTCCAGAATCTAATCTTCCCCACAGATTGAACACCAATTACACACTGTACAGCATCTAACCTTCCACACAGATTGAACCCAAATTACGATCTGTCCAGAAACTAATCTTCCCCACAGATTGATCAGCAACTACACT
This sequence comes from Hypanus sabinus, assembly GCF_030144855.1. Lineage (NCBI taxonomy): Eukaryota > Metazoa > Chordata > Chondrichthyes > Myliobatiformes > Dasyatidae > Hypanus > Hypanus sabinus. Next base: position 42,059,287 of record NC_082707.1, on the reverse strand, counting down.
CTGTCCAGAATTGAATCTTCCCCACAGATTGAATCCCAATTGCTCTCTGTCCAGAATCTAATTTCCCCACAGATTGAACCACATTTACACTCTGTCCAGAATCCAATCTTTGCCACAGATTGGACATCAATTACATTCTGTCCAGAATGTAATCTTCCCAACAGATTGAACCTGAATTACACTATGTCCAGAATCTAATCTCCACCACAGATTAAAACTGAACTAACCTCTGTCCTGAATCTAAATTTCCGCACATATTGAACCCCAATTACACTGTCCCGAATCTAATCTTCCACACAGATTGAACCTGAATTACACTGTCCAGAATCTAATTTCCGCACAGATTGAACCGCAAATGTACTCGTTCTAGAATCTAATCTTCCCCACTAATTGTACCCGCATTACACTCTTCCCAGAATCTAATCTTCCCCACAGTCCAAACCCTTATTACGCTCTGTCCGGAATCTAATCTTCCCCACAGATTGAACCCAAATTACATTCTGTCCAGAATCTAATCTTCCACACAGTTTGGACCTCAATTACAGTCTGTCCAGAAAGTAATCTTCCCATCAGATTGAATCTGAATTACACTGTGTCCAGAATCTAATCTCTCCCACAGATTCAACCCCAATTACAATCTGTCCAGAAACTAATCTTCCCCACAGATTGAATCCCAATTGCTCTCTGTCCAGAATCTAATTTCCCCAAGGATTGAACCACATTTACACTCTGTCCAGAATCCAATCTTTGCCACAGATTGGACATCAATTACATTCTGTCCAGAATGTAATCTTCCCAACAGATTGAACCTGAATTACACTATGTCCAAAATCTAATCTCCACCACAGATTAAAACTGAACTAACCTCTGTCCAGAATCTAAATTTCCGCACATATTGAACCCCAATTACACTGTCCCGAATCTAATCTTCCACACAGATTGAACCTGAATTACACTGTCCAGAATCTAATTTCCGCACAGATTGAACCGCAAATGTACTCGTTCTAGAATCTAATCTTCCCCACTAATTGTACCCGCATTACACTCTTCCAAGAATCTAATCTTCCCCACAGATTGAACCCCAATTGCTCTCTGTCATGAATCTAATCTTCTCCACAGATTGACACAAATTACAATCTGTCAAGAATGTAATCTTCCCTACAGATTGTACACCAATAATTCTCTGTCCAGAATCTAATCTTCCCCACAGACTGAACCCCAATTACACTCTGTCCCGAATCTAATCTTCCCCACAGATTGAACCCAAACTACATTCTGTCCAGAATCTATTCTTCCGCATAGTTTGAACCCCAACTACACTCTGTCCAGAATGGTATCTTCCCCACAGATTGAAGCCCAAGTACTCTCTGTCCAGAATCTAATCTTCCCCACAGATTGAACTCAAATTATAGTCTGTCCAGAATATAATCTTCCCCACAGATTAAACCCGAATTACACTGTGTCCAGAATGTAATCTCCCCCACAGATTGAAACTCAATTACACTGTGTCCAGTATCTAATCTTCCCCACAGATTGAACACCAATTACACTCTCTACAGCATTTAACCTTCCACACAGATTGAACCCAAATTACGATCTGTCCAGAAACTAATCTTCCCCACAGATTGAACTCCAATTACACTCTGTTCAGAATCTAAATTCCCCGCTGATTGAACCCCAAATGCAGGCGTTCCAGAATCTAATCTTCCCCACAGGTTGAATGCCAATTGCTCTCTGTCCAGAATCCAATCTTCCCCACAGATTGAATCCCAATTGCTCTCTGTCCAGAATCAAATTTCACCACAGATTGAAAATCAATTACACTCGTTCCAGAATCTAATCTTCCCCACAGATAGAACATGTATGACACTCTGTCCAGAATCGAATCTTCCTCACAGATTCAACCACAATTATAGACTGTCCACAATCTAATTTTCCCCACAGATTGAACTCCAGTTACAGTCTGTCCAGAATCTAATCTTCCCCACAGACCAAACCCATATTATGCTCTGTCCACAATATAATCTTCCGCACAGATTGAACCCAAATTACATTCTGTCCAGAATCAAATCTTGCACACAGTTTGGACCTCAATTACATTCTGTCCCGAATCTAATCTTCCCCACAGATTGAACCCCCATTACACTCTGTCCCGAATCTAATCTTCCCCACAGATTGAACCCAAACTACATTCTGTCCAGAATCTATTCTTCCGCTCAGTTTGAACCCCAACTACACTCTCCAGAATCATATCTTCCCCACAGATTGAAGCCCAAGTACTCTCTGTCCAGAATCTAATCTTCCCCACAGATTGAACTCCAATTAATGTCTGTCCAGAATATAATCTTCCCCACAGATTAAACCCGAATTACACTGTGTCCAGAATGTAATCTCCCCCACAGATTGAAACTCAATAACACTGTGTCCAGAATCTAATCTTCCCCACAGATTGAACACCAATTACACTCTGTACAGCATCTAACCTTCCACACAGATTGAACCCAAATTACACTCATTCCAGAATCTAATCTTCCCTACAGATTGAACATGTATGACATTCTGTCCAGAATCGAATCTTCCCCACAGATTCAACCCCAATTATAGACTGTCCACAATCTAATTTTCCCCACAGATTGAACTCTAATTACAGTTTGTCCAGAATCTAATCTTCCCCACAGTCCAAACCCTTATTACGCTCTGTCCGGAATCTAATCTTCCCCACAGTTTGAACCCAAATTACATTCTGTCCAGAATCTAATCTTCCACACAGTTTGGACCTCAATTACATTCTGTCCAGAAAGTAATCTTCCCATCAGATTGAATCTGAATTACACTGTGTCCAGAATCTAATCTCTCCCACAGATTCAACCCCAATTACAATCTGTCCAGAAACTAATCTTCCCCACAGATTGAACTCCAATTACACTCTGTCCAGAATCTAATTTCCCCGCAGCTTGCACCCCAAATGCAGGCGTTCCAGAACCTAATCTTCCCCACAGATAGAATCCCAATTGCTCTCTGTCCAGAGTCTAATTTCCCCACAGATTGAACCAAATTTACACTCTGTCCAGAATCCAATCTCTGCCACAGATTGGACATCAATTACATTCTATCCAGAATGTAATCTTCCCAACAGATTGAACCTGAATTACACTATGTCCAGAATCTAATCTCCACCACAGATTAAAACTGAACTACACTCTCTCCAGAATCTAAATTTCCGCACATATGGTACCCCAATTACACTCTCCAGAATCCAATCTTCCCCACAGATTGAACCTGAATTACACTGTGTCCAGAATCTAATTTCCGCACGGATTCAACCGCAAATGTACTCGTTCCAGAATATGATCTTCCCCACTAATTGTACGCGCATTACACTCTTTCAAGAATCTAATCTTCCCCACAGATTGAACCCCAATTACACTCTGTCCCGAATCTAATCTTCCCCACAGATTGAACACCAATTACAGTCTGTACAGCATCTAACCTTCCACTCAGATTGAACCCAAATTACACTCGTTCCAGAATCTAATCTTCCCCACAGATTAAACATGTATGACACTCTGTCCAGAATCGAATCTTCCCCACAGATTGTACACGTATTACTCTTTCAAGAATATAATCCTCCCCACAGATTGAACCCAAACTACATTCTGTCCAGAATCTATTCTTCCGCACAGTTTGAACCCCAACTACACTCTATCCAGAATGGTATCTTCCCCACAGATTGAAGCCCAAGTACTCTCTGTCCAGAATCTAATCTTCCCCACAGATTGAACTCCAATTACAGTCTGTCCAGAATATAATCTTCCCCACAGATTAAAACCGACTTACACTGTGTCCAGAATGTAATCTTCCCCACAGATTGAAACTCCATTACACTGTGTCCAGAATCTAATCTTTCCCACAGATTGAACACCAATAACACTCTGTACAGCATCTAACCTTCAACACAGATTGAACCCAAATTACACTCATTCCAGAATCTAATCTTCCCCACAGATTGAACAAGTATGACACTCTGTCCAGAATCGAATCTTCCCCACAGATTCAACCCCAATTATAGACTGTCCACAACCTAATTTTCCCCACAGATTGAACTCTAATTACAGTTTGTCCAGAATCTAATCTTCCCCACAGACCAAACCCGAATTACACTCTGTCCGGAATCTAAACTTCCCCACATATCGAACACAAATTACATTCTGTCCAGAATCTAATCTTCCACACAGATTGAAACTCAGTTACACTGTGTCCAGAATCTAATCTTCCCCACAGATTGAAAACCAATTACACTCTGTACAGCATCTAACCTTCCACTCAGATTGAACCCAAATTTCACTCGTTCCAGAATCTAATCTTCCCTACAGATTGAACATGTATGACACTCTGTCCAGAATCGAATCTTCCCCACAGATTCTACACGTATTAAACTCTTTCAAGAATCTAATCTTCCCCACAGATTGAACCCCAATTGCTCTCTGTCATGAATCTAGTCTTCTCCACAGATTGACACAAATTACACTCTGTCCAGAATGTAATCTTCCCTACAGATTCAACACGAATTATTCCCTGTCCAGAATCTAATCTTCCCCACAGATTGAACCCCAATTACACTTTGTCCCGAATCAAATCTTCCCCACAGATTGAACCCAAACTACATTCTGTCCAGAATGTAATCTTCCCAGCAGATTGAAACTCAATTACACTGTGTCCAGAATCTAATCTCCCCCACAGATTGAACATGTATGACACTCTGTCCAGAATCGAATCTTCCCCACAGATTCAACTACAATTATAGTCTGTCCACAATTTAATTTTCCCCACAGATTGAACTCCAGTTACAGTGTGTCCAGAATCTAATCTTCCCCACAGACCAAACCTTTATTACGCTCTGTCTGGAATCTAATCTTCCCCTCAGATTGAACCCAAATTACATTCTGTCCAGAATCTAATCTTCCACACAGATTGGACCTCAATTACATTCTGTCCAGAAAGTAACCTTCCCATCAGATTGAACCTGAATTACACTGTGTCCAGAATCTAATCTCTCCCACAGATTGGACCTCAATTACATTCTGTCCAGAATGTAATCTTCCCAACAGATTGAACCTGAATTACACTGTGTCCAGAATCTAATCTCTCCCACAGATTGAACCCCAATTACAATTTGTCCAGAAACTAATTTTTCCCCGCAGATTGAACTCCAATTACACTATGTCCAGAATCTAATTTCCCCGCAGATTGCACCCCAAATGCAGGCGTTCCAGAACCTAATCTTCCCCACAGATTGAATCCCAATTGCTCTCTGTCCATAATCTAATTTCCCCACCGATTGAACAACATTTGCACTCTATCCAGAATCAAATCTTCTCCACAGATTGGACATCAATTACATTCTGTCCAGAATCTAATCTTCCCCACAGACTGAACCCCAATTACACTCTGTCCCGAATCTAATCTTCCCCACAGATTGAACCCAAACTACATTCTGTCCAGAATCTATTCTTCCGCATAGTTTGAACCCCAACTACACTCTGTCCAGAATCGTATCTTCCCCACAGATTGAAGCCCAAGTACTCTCTGTCCAGAATCTAATCTTCCCCACAGATTGAACTCCGATTAAAGTCTGTCCAGAATATAATCTTCCCCACAGATTAAACCCGAATTACACTGTGTCCAGAATGTAATCTCCCCCACAGATTGAAACTCAATTACACTGTGTCCAGAATCTAATCTCCCCCACAGATTCAAACTCAATTACACTGTGTCCAGAATCTAATCTTCCCCACAGATTGAACACCAATTACACTCTGTACAGCATCTAACCTGCCACACAGATTGAACCTAAATTACACTCGTGCCAGAATCTAATCTTCCCCACAGATTGAACATGTATGACACTCTGTCCAGAATCGAATCTTCCCCACAGATTCAACTACAATTATAGTCTGTCCACAATTTAATTTTCCCCACAGATTGAACTCCAGTTACAGTGTGTCCAGAATCTAATCTTCCCCACAGACCAAACCTTTATTACGCTCTGTCCGGAATCTAATCTTCCCCTCAGATTGAACCCAAATTACATTCTGTCCAGAATCTAATCTTCCACACAGATTGGACCTCAATTACATTCTGTCCAGAAAGTAACCTTCCCATCAGATTGAACCTGAATTACACTGTGTCCAGAATCTAATCTCTCCCACAGATTGAACCCCAATTACAATTTGTCCAGAAACTAATTTTTCCCCGCAGATTGAACTCCAATTACACTATGTCCAGAATCTAATTTCCCTGCAGATTGCACCCCAAATGCAGGCGTTCCAGAACCTAATCTTCCCCACAGATTGAATCCCAATTGCTCTCTGTCCATAATCTAATTTCCCCACAGATTGAACAACATTTACACTCTATCCAGAATCAAATCTTCTCCACAGATTGGACATCAATTACATTCTGTCCAGAATCTAATCTTCCCCACAGACTGAACCCCAATTACACTGTCCCGAATCTAATCTTCCCCACAGATTGAACCCAAACTACATTCTGTCCAGAATCTATTCTTCCGCACAGTTTGAACCCCAACTACACTCTGTCCAGAATCGTATCTTCCCCACAGATTGAAGCCCAAGTACTCTCTGTCCAGAATCTAATCTTCCCCACAGATTGAACTCCAATTAAAGTCTGTCCAGAATATAATCTTCCCCACAGATTAAACCCAAATTACACTGTGTCCAGAATGTAATCTCCCCCACAGATTGAAACTCAATTACACTGTGTCCAGTATCTAATCTTCCCCACAGATTGAACACCAATTACACTCTCTACAGCATTTAACCTTCCACACAGATTGAACCCAAATTACGATCTGTCCAGAAACTAATCTTCCCCACAGATTGAACTCCAATTACACTCTGTTCAGAATCTAAATTCCCCGCTGATTGAACCCCAAATGCAGGCGTTCCAGAATCTAATCTTCCCCACAGATTGAATGCCAATTGCTCTCTGTTCAGAATCCAATCTTCCCCACAGATTGAATCCCAATTGCTCTCTGTCCAGAATCAAATTTCACCACAGATTGAAAATCAATTACACTCGTTCCAGAATCAAATTTCACCACAGATTGAAAATCAATTACACTCGTTCCAGAATCTAATCTTCCCCACAGATAGAACATGTATGACACTCTGACCAGAATCGAATCTTCCTCACAGATTCAACCACAATTATAGACTGTCCACAATCTAATTTTCCCCACAGATTGAACTCCAGTTACAGTCTGTCCAGAATCTAATCTTCCCCACAGACCAAACCCTTATTACGCTCTGTCCAGAATCAAATCTTGCACACAGTTTGGACCTCAATTACATTCTGTCCAGAATCTAATCTTGCACACAGTTTGGACCTCAATTACATTCTGTCCCGAATCTAATCTTCCCCATAGATTGAACCCAAACTACATTCTGTCCAGAATCTATTCTTCCGCACAGTTTGAACCCCAACTACACTCTGTCCAAAATGGTATCTTCCCCACAGATTGAAGCCCATGTACTCTCTGTCCAGAATCTAATCTTCCCCACAGATTGAACTCCAATTAATGTCTGTCCAGAATGTAATCTCCCCCACAGATTGAAACTCAATAACACTGTGTCCAGAATCTAATCTTCCCCACAGATTGAACACCAATTACACTCTGTACAGCATCTAACCTTCCACACAGATTGAACCCAAATTACACTCATTCCAGAATCGAATCTTCCCCACAGTTTCAACCCCAATTATAGACTGTCCACAATCTAATCTTCCCCACAGATTCAACCCCAATTATAGACTGTCCACAATCTAATTTTCCCCACAGATTGAACTCTAATTACAGTTTGTCCAGAATCTAATCTTCCCCACAGTCCAAACCCTTATTACGCTCTGTCCGGATTCTAATCTTCCCCACAGATTGAACCCAAATTACATTCTGTCCAGAATCTAATCTTCCACACAGTTTGGACGTCAATTACATTCTGTGCAGAAAGTAATCTTCCCATCAGATTGAACCTGAATTACACTATGTCCAGAATCTAATCTCCACCACAGATTAAAACTGATCTACACTCTGTCCAGAATCTAAATTTCCACACATATTGAACCCCAATTACACTGTCCCGAATCTAATCTTCCCTACAGATTGAACCTGAATTACACTGTGTCCAGAATCTAATTTCCGCACAGATTCAACCGCAAATGTACTCGTTCCAGAATCTAATCTTCCCCACTAATTGTACCCGCATTACACTCTTTCAAGAATCTAATCTTCCCCACAGATTGAACCCCAATTGCTCTCTGTCATGAATCTAATCTTCTCCACAGATTGACACAAATTACAATCTGTCAAGAATGTAATCTTCCCTACAGATTGTACACCAATAATTCTCTGTCCAGAATCTAATCTTCCCCACAAATTGAACCCCAATTACACTGTCCCGAATCTAATCTTTCCCACAGATTGAACCCAAACTACATTCCGTCCAGAATCTATTCTTCCGCACAGTTTGAACCCCAACTACACTCTGTCCAGAATCGTATCTTCCCCACAGATTGAAGCCCAAGTACTCTCTGTCCAGAATCTAATCTTCCCCAGAGATTGAACTCCAATTAAAATCTGTCCAGAATATAATCTTCCCCACAGATTAAACCCGAATTACACTGTGTCCAGAATGTAATCTCCCCCACAGATTGAAACTCAATTACACTGTGTCCAGTATCTAATCTTCCCCACAGATTGAACACCAATTACACTCTCTACAGCATCTAACCTTGCACACAGATTGAACCCAAATTACACTCATTCCAGAATCTAATCTTCCCCACAGATTGAACATGTATGACACTCTGTCCAGAATCGAATCTTCCTCACAGATTCAACCACAATTATAGACTGTCCACAATCTAATTTTCCTCAGAGATTGAACTCCAGTTACAGTCTGTCCAGAATCTAATCTTCCCCACAGACCAAACCCTTATTACGCTCTGTCCACAATCTAATCTTCCCCACAGATTGAACCCAAATTACATTCTGTCCAGAATCAAATCTTGCACACAGTTTGGACCTCAATTACATTCTGTCCACAATCTAATCTTGCACACAGTTTGGACCTCAATTACATTCTGTCCCGAATCTAATCTTCCCCACAGATTGAACCCCAATTACACTCTGTCCCGAATCTAATCTTCCCCACAGATTGAATCTGAATTACACTGTGTCCAGAATCTAATCTCTCCCACAGATTCAACCCCAATTACAATCTGTCCAGAAACTCTTCCCCACAGATTGAACTCCAATTACACTCTGTCCAGAATCTAATTTCCCCGCAGCTTACACCCCAAATGCAGGCGTTCCAGAACCTAATCTTCCCCACAGATTGAATCCCAATTGCTCTCTGTCCAGAGTCTAATTTCCCCACAGATTGAACCACATTTACACTCTGTCCAGAATCCAATCTTTGCCACAGATTGGACATCAATTACATTCTGTCCAGAATGTAATCTTCCCAACAGATTGAACCTGAATTACACTATGTCCAGAATCTAATCTCCACCACAGATTAAAACTAAACTACACTCTGTCCAGAATCTAAATTTCCACACATATGGTACCCCAATTACACTGTCCCTAATCTAATCTTCCCCACAGATTGAACCTGAATTACACTGTGTCCAGAATCTAAGTTCCGCACAGATTCACCCGCAAATGTACTCGTTCCAGAATCTGATCTTACCCACTAATTGTACCCGCATTACATTCTTTCAAGAATCTAATCATCCCCACAGATTGAACCCCAATTGCTCTCTGTCATAAATCTAATCTTCTCCACAGATTGACACAAATTACAATCTGTCCAGAATGCAATCTTCCCTACAGATTCAACATGAATTATTCCCTGTCCAGAATCTAATCTTCCCCACAGATTCAACTACAATTATAGTCTGTCCACAATTTAATTTTCCCCACAGATTGAACTCCAGTTACAGTGTGTCCAGAATCTAATCTTCCCCACAGACCAAACCTTTATTACGCTCTGTCTGGAATCTAATCTTCCCCTCAGATTGAACCCAAATTACATTCTGTCCAGAATCTAATCTTCCACACAGATTGGACCTCAATTACATTCTGTCCAGAAAGTAACCTTCCCATCAGATTGAACCTGAATTACACTGTGTCCAGAATCTAATCTCTCCCACAGATTGGACCTCAATTACATTCTGTCCAGAATGTAATCTTCCCAACAGATTGAACCTGAATTACACTGTGTCCAGAATCTAATCTCTCCCACAGATTGAACCCCAATTACAATTTGTCCAGAAACTAATTTTTCCCCGCAGATTGAACTCCAATTACACTATGTCCAGAATCTAATTTCCCCGCAGATTGCACCCCAAATGCAGGCGTTCCAGAACCTAATCTTCCCCACAGATTGAATCCCAATTGCTCTCTGTCCATAATCTAATTTCCCCACCGATTGAACAACATTTGCACTCTATCCAGAATCAAATCTTCTCCACAGATTGGACATCAATTACATTCTGTCCAGAATCTAATCTTCCCCACAGACTGAACCCCAATTACACTCTGTCCCGAATCTAATCTTCCCCACAGATTGAACCCAAACTACATTCTGTCCAGAATCTATTCTTCCGCATAGTTTGAACCCCAACTACACTCTGTCCAGAATCGTATCTTCCCCACAGATTGAAGCCCAAGTACTCTCTGTCCAGAATCTAATCTTCCCCACAGATTGAACTCCGATTAAAGTCTGTCCAGAATATAATCTTCCCCACAGATTAAACCCGAATTACACTGTGTCCAGAATGTAATCTCCCCCACAGATTGAAACTCAATTACACTGTGTCCAGAATCTAATCTCCCCCACAGATTCAAACTCAATTACACTGTGTCCAGAATCTAATCTTCCCCACAGATTGAACACCAATTACACTCTGTACAGCATCTAACCTGCCACACAGATTGAACCTAAATTACACTCGTGCCAGAATCTAATCTTCCCCACAGATTGAACATGTATGACACTCTGTCCAGAATCGAATCTTCCCCACAGATTCAACTACAATTATAGTCTGTCCACAATTTAATTTTCCCCACAGATTGAACTCCAGTTACAGTGTGTCCAGAATCTAATCTTCCCCACAGACCAAACCTTTATTACGCTCTGTCCGGAATCTAATCTTCCCCTCAGATTGAACCCAAATTACATTCTGTCCAGAATCTAATCTTCCACACAGATTGGACCTCAATTACATTCTGTCCAGAAAGTAACCTTCCCATCAGATTGAACCTGAATTACACTGTGTCCAGAATCTAATCTCTCCCACAGATTGAACCCCAATTACAATTTGTCCAGAAACTAATTTTTCCCCGCAGATTGAACTCCAATTACACTATGTCCAGAATCTAATTTCCCTGCAGATTGCACCCCAAATGCAGGCGTTCCAGAACCTAATCTTCCCCACAGATTGAATCCCAATTGCTCTCTGTCCATAATCTAATTTCCCCACAGATTGAACAACATTTACACTCTATCCAGAATCAAATCTTCTCCACAGATTGGACATCAATTACATTCTGTCCAGAATCTAATCTTCCCCACAGACTGAACCCCAATTACACTGTCCCGAATCTAATCTTCCCCACAGATTGAACCCAAACTACATTCTGTCCAGAATCTATTCTTCCGCACAGTTTGAACCCCAACTACACTCTGTCCAGAATCGTATCTTCCCCACAGATTGAAGCCCAAGTACTCTCTGTCCAGAATCTAATCTTCCCCACAGATTGAACTCCAATTAAAGTCTGTCCAGAATATAATCTTCCCCACAGATTAAACCCAAATTACACTGTGTCCAGAATGTAATCTCCCCCACAGATTGAAACTCAATTACACTGTGTCCAGTATCTAATCTTCCCCACAGATTGAACACCAATTACACTCTCTACAGCATTTAACCTTCCACACAGATTGAACCCAAATTACGATCTGTCCAGAAACTAATCTTCCCCACAGATTGAACTCCAATTACACTCTGTTCAGAATCTAAATTCCCCGCTGATTGAACCCCAAATGCAGGCGTTCCAGAATCTAATCTTCCCCACAGATTGAATGCCAATTGCTCTCTGTTCAGAATCCAATCTTCCCCACAGATTGAATCCCAATTGCTCTCTGTCCAGAATCAAATTTCACCACAGATTGAAAATCAATTACACTCGTTCCAGAATCAAATTTCACCACAGATTGAAAATCAATTACACTCGTTCCAGAATCTAATCTTCCCCACAGATAGAACATGTATGACACTCTGACCAGAATCGAATCTTCCTCACAGATTCAACCACAATTATAGACTGTCCACAATCTAATTTTCCCCACAGATTGAACTCCAGTTACAGTCTGTCCAGAATCTAATCTTCCCCACAGACCAAACCCTTATTACGCTCTGTCCAGAATCAAATCTTGCACACAGTTTGGACCTCAATTACATTCTGTCCAGAATCTAATCTTGCACACAGTTTGGACCTCAATTACATTCTGTCCCGAATCTAATCTTCCCCATAGATTGAACCCAAACTACATTCTGTCCAGAATCTATTCTTCCGCACAGTTTGAACCCCAACTACACTCTGTCCAAAATGGTATCTTCCCCACAGATTGAAGCCCATGTACTCTCTGTCCAGAATCTAATCTTCCCCACAGATTGAACTCCAATTAATGTCTGTCCAGAATGTAATCTCCCCCACAGATTGAAACTCAATAACACTGTGTCCAGAATCTAATCTTCCCCACAGATTGAACACCAATTACACTCTGTACAGCATCTAACCTTCCACACAGATTGAACCCAAATTACACTCATTCCAGAATCGAATCTTCCCCACAGTTTCAACCCCAATTATAGACTGTCCACAATCTAATCTTCCCCACAGATTCAACCCCAATTATAGACTGTCCACAATCTAATTTTCCCCACAGATTGAACTCTAATTACAGTTTGTCCAGAATCTAATCTTCCCCACAGTCCAAACCCTTATTACGCTCTGTCCGGATTCTAATCTTCCCCACAGATTGAACCCAAATTACATTCTGTCCAGAATCTAATCTTCCACACAGTTTGGACGTCAATTACATTCTGTGCAGAAAGTAATCTTCCCATCAGATTGAACCTGAATTACACTATGTCCAGAATCTAATCTCCACCACAGATTAAAACTGATCTACACTCTGTCCAGAATCTAAATTTCCACACATATTGAACCCCAATTACACTGTCCCGAATCTAATCTTCCCTACAGATTGAACCTGAATTACACTGTGTCCAGAATCTAATTTCCGCACAGATTCAACCGCAAATGTACTCGTTCCAGAATCTAATCTTCCCCACTAATTGTACCCGCATTACACTCTTTCAAGAATCTAATCTTCCCCACAGATTGAACCCCAATTGCTCTCTGTCATGAATCTAATCTTCTCCACAGATTGACACAAATTACAATCTGTCAAGAATGTAATCTTCCCTACAGATTGTACACCAATAATTCTCTGTCCAGAATCTAATCTTCCCCACAAATTGAACCCCAATTACACTGTCCCGAATCTAATCTTTCCCACAGATTGAACCCAAACTACATTCCGTCCAGAATCTATTCTTCCGCACAGTTTGAACCCCAACTACACTCTGTCCAGAATCGTATCTTCCCCACAGATTGAAGCCCAAGTACTCTCTGTCCAGAATCTAATCTTCCCCAGAGATTGAACTCCAATTAAAATCTGTCCAGAATATAATCTTCCCCACAGATTAAACCCGAATTACACTGTGTCCAGAATGTAATCTCCCCCACAGATTGAAACTCAATTACACTGTGTCCAGTATCTAATCTTCCCCACAGATTGAACACCAATTACACTCTCTACAGCATCTAACCTTGCACACAGATTGAACCCAAATTACACTCATTCCAGAATCTAATCTTCCCCACAGATTGAACATGTATGACACTCTGTCCAGAATCGAATCTTCCTCACAGATTCAACCACAATTATAGACTGTCCACAATCTAATTTTCCTCAGAGATTGAACTCCAGTTACAGTCTGTCCAGAATCTAATCTTCCCCACAGACCAAACCCTTATTACGCTCTGTCCACAATCTAATCTTCCCCACAGATTGAACCCAAATTACATTCTGTCCAGAATCAAATCTTGCACACAGTTTGGACCTCAATTACATTCTGTCCACAATCTAATCTTGCACACAGTTTGGACCTCAATTACATTCTGTCCCGAATCTAATCTTCCCCACAGATTGAACCCCAATTACACTCTGTCCCGAATCTAATCTTCCCCACAGATTGAATCTGAATTACACTGTGTCCAGAATCTAATCTCTCCCACAGATTCAACCCCAATTACAATCTGTCCAGAAACTCTTCCCCACAGATTGAACTCCAATTACACTCTGTCCAGAATCTAATTTCCCCGCAGCTTACACCCCAAATGCAGGCGTTCCAGAACCTAATCTTCCCCACAGATTGAATCCCAATTGCTCTCTGTCCAGAGTCTAATTTCCCCACAGATTGAACCACATTTACACTCTGTCCAGAATCCAATCTTTGCCACAGATTGGACATCAATTACATTCTGTCCAGAATGTAATCTTCCCAACAGATTGAACCTGAATTACACTATGTCCAGAATCTAATCTCCACCACAGATTAAAACTAAACTACACTCTGTCCAGAATCTAAATTTCCACACATATGGTACCCCAATTACACTGTCCCTAATCTAATCTTCCCCACAGATTGAACCTGAATTACACTGTGTCCAGAATCTAAGTTCCGCACAGATTCACCCGCAAATGTACTCGTTCCAGAATCTGATCTTACCCACTAATTGTACCCGCATTACATTCTTTCAAGAATCTAATCATCCCCACAGATTGAACCCCAATTGCTCTCTGTCATAAATCTAATCTTCTCCACAGATTGACACAAATTACAATCTGTCCAGAATGCAATCTTCCCTACAGATTCAACATGAATTATTCCCTGTCCAGAATCTAATCTTCCCCACAGATTCAACTACAATTATAGTCTGTCCACAATCTAATTTTCCCCACAGATTGAACTCCAGTTACAGTGTGTCCAGAATCTAATCTTCCCCACAGACCAAACCCTTATTACGCTCTGTCCGGAATCTAATCTTCCCCACAGATTGAACCCAAATTACATTCTGTCCAGAATCTAATCTTCCACACAGTTTGGACCTCAATTACATTCTGTCCAGAAAGTAATCTTCCCATCAGATTGAATCTGAATTACACTGTGACCCGAATCTAATCTCTCCCACCGATTGAACCCCAATTACAATCTGTCCAGAAACTAATCTTCCCGACAGATTGAACTCCAATTACACTCTGTCCAGAATCTAATTTCTCCGCAGATTGCACCCCAAATGCAGGCGTTCCAGAAGCTAATCTTACCCACGGATTGATTCCCAATTGCTCTCTGTCCAGAATCTAAATTCCCCACAGATTGAACCACATTTACACTGTGTCCAGAATCCAATCTTCTCCACAGATTGGACATCAATTACATTCTGTCCAGAATGTAATCTTCCCAACAGATTGAACCTGAATTACACTGTGTCCAGAATCTAATCTTCCCCACTGATTGTACCCGTATTACACACTTTCCAGAATCTAATCTTCCCCACAGACCAAACCCTTATTACGCTCTGTCCGGAATCTAATCTTCCCCACAGATTGAACCCAAATTACATTCTGTCCAGAATCTAATCTTCCACACAGTTTGGACCTCAATTACATTCTGTCCAGAAAGTAATCTTCCCATCAGATTGAATCTGAATTACACTGTGACCCGAATCTAATCTCTCCCACCGATTGAACCCCAATTACAATCTGTCCAGAAACTAATCTTCCCGACAGATTGAACTCCAATTACACTCTGTCCAGAATCTAATTTCTCCGCAGATTGCACCCCAAATGCAGGTGTTCCAGAACCTAATCTTCCCCACAGATTGAATCCCAATTGCTCTCTGTCCAGAATCTAATTTCCCCACAGATTGAACCACATTTACACTGTGTCCAGAATCTAATCTTCCCGACAGATTGGACCTCAATTACATTCTGTCCAGAAAGTAATCTTCCCATCAGATTGAACCTGAATTACACTGTGTCCTGAATCTAATCTCTCCCACAGATTGAACCCCAATTACTCTGTGTCCAGAATGTAATCTTCCCCACAGATTGAACCCAATTACAATCTGTCCAGAAACTAATCTTCCCCACAGATTGAACTCCAATTACACTCTGTCCAGAATCTAATTTCCAAGCAGATTGCACCCCAAATGCAGGCGTTCCAGAAGCTAATCTTACCCACGGATTGAATCCCAATTGCTCTCTGTCCAGAATCTAATTTCCCCACAGATTGAACCACATTTACACTCTGTCCAGAATCCAATCTTCTCCACAGATTGGACATCAATTACATTCTGTCCAGAATGTAATCTTCCCAACAGATTGAACCTGAATTACACTGTGTCCAGAATCTAATTTCCCCACAGATTCACCCGCAAATGTACTCGTTCCAGAATCTGATCTTACCCACTAATTGTACCCGCATTACACTCTTTCAAGAATCTAATCTTCCCCACAGATTGATCTCCAATTGCTCTCTGTCATGAATCTAATCTTCTCCACAGATTGACACCAATTAAACTCTGTCCAGAATGTAATCTTCCCTACAGATTCAACACCAATAATTCTCTGTCCAGAATCTAATCTTCTCCACAGATTGACACCAATTACACTCTGTCCAGAATGTAATCTTCCCAACAGATTGAAACTCAATTACACTGTGTCCAGAATCGTATCTTCCCCACAGATTGAAGCCCAAGTACACTCTGTCCAGAATCTAATCTTCCCCACAGATTGAACTCCAATTACAGTCTGTCCAGAATATAATCTTCCCCACCGATTAAACCCGAATTACACTGTGTCCAGAATCTAATCTCCCCCACAGATTCAAACTCAATTACACTGTGTCCAGAATCTAATCCTCCCCACAGATTAAACACCAATTACACTCTGTACAGCATCTAACATTCCACACAGATTGAACCAAAATTACACTCGTGCCAGAATCTATTCTTCCCCACAGATTGAACATGTATGACACTCTGTCCAGAATCGAATCTTCCCCACAGATTCAACTACAATTATAGTCTGTCCACAATCTAATTTTCCCCACAGATTGAACTCCAGTTACAGTGTGTCCAGAATCTAAACTTCCCCACAGATCGAACACAAATTACATTCTGTCCAGAATATAATCTGCCCAACAGATTGAAACTCAGTTACACTGTGTCCAGAATCTAATCTTCCCCACCGATTGAAAACCAATTACACTCTGTACAGCATCTAACCTTCCACTCAGATTGAACCCAAATTACACTCGTTCCAGAATCTAATCTTCCCCACAGATTGAACCTCAATTACATTCTGTCCAGAATCGAATCTTCCCCACAGATTGTACACATATTACACTCCTTCAAGAATCTAATCTTCCCCACAGTTTGAACCCCAATTGCTCTTTGTCATGAATCTAGTCTTCTCCACAGATTGACACAAATTACATTCTGTCCAGAACCTAATCTTCCCCACAGATTGAATCCCAATTGATCTCTGTCCAGAATCTAATTTCCCCACAGATTGAACCACATTTACACTCTGTCCAGAATCCAAACGTCTCCACAGATTGGACATCAATTACATTCTGTCTAGAATGTAATCTTCCCAACAGATTGAACCTGAATTACACTGTGTCCAGAATCTAATTTCCCCACAGATTCAACCGCAAATGCACTCGTTGCAGAATCTAAACTTCCCCACTGATTGTACCCGTATTACACTCTTTCAAGAATCTAATCTTCCCCACAGATTGAACCCCAATTGCTCTGTGTCATGAATCTAATCTTCTCCACAGATTGACACAAATGACACTCTGTCCCGAATCAAATCTTCCCCACAGATTGAACCCTAATTACACTCTGTCCCGAATCAAATCTTCCCCACAGATTGAACCCAAACTACATTCTGCCCAGAATGTAATATTCCCAACAGATTAATACTCAATTACACTGTGTCTAGAATCTAATCTTCCCCACAGATTGAACCCAAATTACATTCTGTCCAGAATCTAATCTTCCACACAGTTTGGATCTCAATTACATTCTGTCTAGAAAGTAATCTTCCCATCAGATTGAATCTGAATTACACTGTGACCCGAATCTAATCTCTCCCACCGATTGTACCCCAATTACAATCTGTCCAGAAACTAATCTTCCCGACAGATTGAACTCCAATTACACTCTGTCCAGAATCTAATTTCTCCGCAGATTGCACCCCAAATGCAGGCGTTCCAGAAGCTAATCTTACCCACGGATTGAATCCCAATTGCTCTCTGTCCAGAATCTAATTTCCCCACAGATTGAACCACATTTACACTCTGTCCAGAATCCAATCTTCTCCACAGATTGGACATCAATTACATTCTGTCCAGAATGTAATCTTCCCAACAGATTGAACCTGAATTACACTGTGTCCAGAATCTAATTTCCCCACAGATTCAACCGCAAATGCACTCGTTGCAGAATCTAAACTTCCCCACTGATTGTACCCGTATTACACTCTTTCAAGAATCTAATCTTCCCCACAGATTGAACCCCAATTGCTCTGTGTCATGAATCTAATCTTCTCCACAGATTGACACAAATGACACTCTGTCCCGAATCAAATCTTCCCCACAGATTGAACCCTAATTACACTCTGTCCCGAATCAAATCATCCCCACAGATTGAACCCAAACTACATTCTGCCCAGAATGTAATATTCCCAACAGATTAATACTCAATTACACTGTGTCTAGAATCTAATCTTCCCTACAGATTGAACACCAATTACACTCTGTACAGCATCTAACCTTCCACACAGATTGAACCCAAATTACACTCGTGCCAGAATCTAATATTCCCCACAGATTGAACATGTATGACACTCTGTCCAGAATCGAATCTTCCCCACAGATTCAACCCCAATTATAGACTGACCACAATCTAATTTTCCCCACAGATTGAACTCCAATTACAGTCTGTCCAGAACCTAATCTTCCCCACAGACCAAACCCGAATTACGCTCTGTCCGGAATCTTAACTTCCCCACAGATCGAACACAAATTACATTCTGTCCAGAATCTAATCTTCCACACAGATTGGACCTCAAATACATTCTGTCCAGAATGTAATCTTCCCAACAGATCGCAACTCAATTACTCTGTGTCCAGAACCTAATCTTCCCCACAGATTGAATCCCAATTAATCTCTGTCCAGAATCTAATTTCCCCACAGATTGAACCACATTTACACTCTGTCCAGAATCCAAACGTCTCCACAGATTGGACATCAATTACATTCTGTCTAGAATGTAATCTTCCCAACAGATTGAACCAGAATTACACTGTGTCCAGAATCTAATTTCCCCACAGATTCAACCACAAATGCACTCGTTGCAGAATCTAAACTTCCCCACTGATTGTACCCGTATTACACTCTTTCAAGAATCTAATCTTCCCCACAGATTGAACCCCAATTGCTCTGTGTCATGAATCTAATCTTCTCCACAGATTGACACAAATGACACTCTGTCCCGAATGTAATCTTCCCTACAGATTCAACACCAATTATTCTCTGTCCAGAATCTAATCTTCCCCACAGATTAAACCCCAATTACACTCTGTCCTGAATCAAATCTTCTCCACAGATTGAACCCAAACTACATTCTGCCCAGAATGTAATATTCCCAACAGATTGCAACTCAAATACACTGTGTCCAGAATCGTATCTTCCCCACAGATTCAAGCCCAAGTACACTCTGTCCAGAATCGAATCTTCCCCACAGATTCAACCACAATTATAGTCTGTCCACAATCTAATTTTCCCCACAGATTGAACTCCAGTTACAGTCTGTCCAGAATCTAATCTTCCCCAGAGACCAAACCCTTATTACGCTCTGTCCGGAATCTAATCTTCCCGACAGATTGGACCTCAATTACATTCTGTCCAGAAAGTAATCTTCCCATCAGATTGAACCTGAATTACACTGTGTCCTGAATCTAATCTCTCCCACAGATTGAACCCCAATTACTCTGTGTCCAGAATGTAATCTTCCCCACAGATTGACCCCAATTACAATCTGTCCAGAAACTAATCTTCCCCACAGATTGAACTCCAATTACACTCTGTTCAGAATCTAAATTCCCCGCTGATTGAACCCCAAATGCAGGCGTTCCAGAATCTAATCTTCCCCACAGTTTGAACTCCAATTACACTGTGTCCAGAATGTAATCTTCCCCACAGATTGAACCCCAATTGCTCTCTGTCCAGAATCTAATCTTCCCCACAGATTGGAGATCAATTACATTCTGTCCAGAATCTAATCTTCCCCACAGATTGGACATCAATTACATTCTGTCCAGAATGTAATCTTCCCAGCAGATTGAACCTGAATTACACTGTGTCCAGAATCTAATCTTCCCCACAGATTGAACACCAATTACACTCTGTCCAGCATCTAACCTTCCATACAGGTTAAACCCAAATTACACTCGATCCAGAATCTAATCTTCCCCACAGATAGAACCCAAATTACATTCTGTACAGAATCTAATCTTCCACACAGATTGGACATCAATTACATTGAATGTAATCTTCCCAGCAGATTTCTCCTGAATTACACTGTGTCCAGAATCTAATGTCCACCACAGATTAAAACTGAACTACACTCTGTCCAGAATCTAAATTTCCGCACATATGGTACCCCAATTACACTGTCCAGAATCCAATCTTCCCCACAGATTGATCCTCAACTACACTCTGTCCAGAATCATATCTTCCCCACAGATTCAACCTCAATTACAGTCTGTCCAGAATATAATCTTCCCCACAGATTAAACCCGAATGACACTGTGTCCAGAATTTAATCTCCCCCACAGATTGAAACACAATTACACTGTGTCCAGAATCTACTCTTCCCCACAGATTGAACACCAATTACACTCTGTACAGCATCTAACCTTCCACACAGAATGAACCCGAATTACACTCTGTCCAGAATCTAATCTTCCCCACAGATTGAACTCCAATTACACTATGTCCAGAATCTAATTTCCAAGCAGATTGCACCCCAAATGCAGGCGTTCCAGAACCTAAACTTCCCCACAGATTGAATCCCAATTTCTCTCTGTCCAGAATCTAATTTCCCCACAGTTTGAACCACATTTACACTCTGTCCAGAATCCAATCTTCTCCACAGATTGGACATCAATTACATTCTGTCCAGAATGTAATCTTCCCAACAGATTGACCCTGAATTACACTCTGTCCAGAATCTAATTTCCCCACAGATTCAACCACAAATGCACTCGATCCAGAATCTAATCGCCCCACTGAATGTACCCGTATTACACTCTTTCAAGAATCTAATCTTCCCCACAGATTGATCTCCAATTGCTCTCTGTCATGAATCTAATCTTCTCCACAGATTGACACCAATTACACTCTGTCCAGAATGTAATCTTCCCTACAGATTCAACACAAATTATTCTCTGTCCAGAATCTAATCTTCCCCACAGATTGAACTCAAACTACATTCTGTCCAGAATCTAATCTTCCCCACAGATTGAACTCCAGTTACACTCTGTCCAGAATATAATCTTCCCCACAGATTAAACCCGAATTACACTGTGTCCAGAATCTAATCTCCCCCACAGATTCAAACTCAATTAGACTGTGTCCAGAATACAATCTTCCCCACAGATTAAACCCGAATTACAGTGTGTCCAGAATTTAATCTCCCCTACAGATTGAAACTCAATTACACTGTGTCCAGAATCTAATCTTCCCCACAGATTGAACATGTATGCCACTCTGTCCAGAACTGAATCTTCCCCACACATTCAACCCCAATTATAGACTGACCACAATCTAATTTTCCACACAGATTGAACTCCAATTACTGTCTATCCAGAACCTAATCTTCCCAACAGACCAAACCCGAATTTCGCTCTGTCCGGAATGTAAACTTCCCCACAGATCGAACACAAATTACATTCTGTCCAGAACCTAATCTTCCACATAGATTGGACCTCAATTATATTCTGTCCAGAATGTAATCTTCTCAAAAGATCGAAACTCAATTACAGTGTGACAACAATCTAATCTTCCCCACAGATTGAACACCAATTACACTCTGTACAGCATCTAACCTTCCACACAGATTGAACCCAAATTACACTCGTGCCAGAATCTATTCTTCCCCACAGATTGAACATCTATGACACTCTGTCCAGAATCGAATCTTCCCCACAGATTCAACTACAATTATAATCTGTCCACAATCTAATTTTCCCCACAGATTGAACTCCAGTTACAGTGTGTCCAGAATCTAATCTTCCCCACAGACCAAACCCTTATTACGCTCTGTCCGGAATCTAATCTTCCCCACAGATTGAACCCAAATTACATTCTGTCCAGAATCTAATCTTCCACACAGTTTGGATCTCAATTACATTCTGTCCAGAAAGTAATCTTCCCATCAGATTGAATCTGAATTACACTGTGACCCGAATCTAATCTCTCCCACCGATTGAACCCCAATTACAATCTGTCCAGAAACTAATCTTCCCGACAGATTGAACTCCAATTACACTCTGTCCAGAATCTAATTTCTCCGCAGATTGCACCCCAAATGCAGGTGTTCCAGAAGCTAATCTTACCCACGGATTGAATCCCAATTGCTCTCTGTCCAGAATCTAATTTCCCCACAGATTGAACCACATTTACACTCTGTCCAGAATCTAATCTTCTCCACAGATTGGACATCAATTTCATTCTGTCCAGAATGTAATCCTCCCAACAGATTGAACCTGAATTACACTGTGTCCAGAATCTAATTTCCCCACTGATTCAACCGCAAATGCACTCGTTCCAGAATCTAATCTTCCCCACTGAATGTACCCGTATTACACTCTTTCAAGTATCTAATCTTCCCCACAGATTGATCTCCAATTGCTCTGTGTCATGAATCTAATCTTCTCCACAGATTGACACCAATTACACTCTGTCCAGAATGTAATCTTCCCTGCAGATTCAACACCAATTATTCTCTGTCCAGAATCTAATCTTCCCCACAGATTGAACCCCAATTACACTCTGTCCCGAATCAAATCATCCCCACAGATTGAACTCGAACTACATTCTGTCCAGAATGTAATCTTCCCAACAGATTGAAACTCAATTACACTGTGTCCAGAGTCGTATCTTCCCCACAGATTGAAGCCCAAGTACACTCTGTCCAGAATCTAATCTTTCCACAGATTGAACTTCAATTACAGTCTGTCCAGAATATAATCTTCCCCAGAGATTAAACCCGAATTACACTGTGTCCAGAATCTAATCTCCCCCACAGATTCAAACTCAATTAGACTGTGTCCAGAATATAATCTTCCCCACAGATTAAACCCGAATTACAGTGTGTCCAGAATCTAATCTCCCCCACAGATTGAACATGTATGCCACTCTGTCCAGAACTGAATCTTCCCCACACATTCAACCCCAATTATAGACTGAGCACAATCTAATTTTCCACACAGATTGAACTCCAATTACAGTCTGTCCAGAACCTAATCTTCCCCACAGACCAAACCCGAATTACGCTCTGTCCGGAATGTAAACTTCCCCACAGATCGAACACAAATTACATTCTGTCCAGAATCTAATCTTCCCCACAGATTGGACATCAATTACATTCTGTCCAGAATGTAATCTTCCCATCAGATTGAGCCTGAATTACACTGTGTCCAGAATCTAATCTCTCCCACAGATTGAACCCCAATTACAATTTGTCCAGAAACTAATCTTCCCCACAGATTGAACTCCAATTACACTATGTCCAGAATCTAATTTCCCCGCAGATTGCACCCCAAATGCAGGCGTTCCAGAAGCTAATCTTACCCATGGATTGAATCCCAATTGCTCTCTGTCCAGAATCTAATTTCCCCACAGATTGAACCACTTTTACACTCTGTCCAGAATCCAATCTTCTCCACAGATTGGACATCAATTACATTCTGTACAGCATCTAACCTTACACAGAGGTTGAACCCAAATTACACTCGTTCCAGAATCTAATCTTCTCCAGAGATTGAACATGTATGACACTCTGTCCAGAATCTAATCTTCCCCACAGACCAAACCCTTATTACGCTCTGTCCGCAATCTAATCTTCCCCACAGATTGAACCCAAATTACATTCTGTCCGGAATCTAATCCTCCACACAGTTTGGATCTCAATTACATTCTGTCCAGAAAGTAATCTTCCCAACAGATTGAATCTGAATTACACCGTGATCCGAATCTAATTTCTCCCACCGATTGAACCCCAATTTCATTCAGTCCAGAAACTAATCTTCCCCACAGATTGAATCGCAATTGCTCGCTGTCCAGAATCTAATTTCCCCACAGACTGAACCACATTTACACTCTGTCCAGAATCCAATCTTCTCCACAGATTGGACATCAATTACATTCTGTCCAGAATGTAATCTTCCCAACAGATTGGACCTGAATTACACTGTGTCCAGAATCTACTTTCCCCACAGATTCAACTGCAAATGCACTCGTTCCAGAATCTAATCTTCCCCACTGATTGTACCCGTATTACACACTTTCAAGAATCATATCTTCCCCACAGATTGAACCCCAATTGCTCTCTGTCATGAATCTAGTCTTCTCCACAGATTGACACAAATTACACTCTGTCCAGAATGTAATCTTCCCTACAGATTCAACACGAATTATTCCCTGTCCAGAATCTAATCTTCCCCACAGATTGAACCCCAATTACACTCTGTCCCGAATCAAATCTTCCCCACAGATTGAACCCAAACTGCATTCTGTCCAGAATGTAATCTTCCCATCAGATTGAAACTTAATTACACTGTGTCCAGAATCTAATCTCCCCCACAGATTGAAACTCAATTACACTGTGTCCAGAATCTAATCTTCCCCACAGATTGAACACCAATTACACTCT
Source organism: Hypanus sabinus (assembly GCF_030144855.1). Lineage (NCBI taxonomy): Eukaryota > Metazoa > Chordata > Chondrichthyes > Myliobatiformes > Dasyatidae > Hypanus > Hypanus sabinus. The sequence goes on along the minus strand of NC_082707.1, from coordinate 42,034,055 downwards.
GTACAGCATCTAACCTTCCACACAGATTGAACCCAAATTACACTCGTGCCAGAATCTATTCTTCCCCACAGATTGAACATGTATGACACTCTGTCCAGAATCTAATTTTCCCCACAGATTGAACTCCAGTTACACTGTGACCAGAATCTAATCTTCCCCACAGACCAAACCCTTATCACGCTCTGTCCGGAATCTAATCTTCCCCACAGATTGAACCCAAATTACATTCTGTCCAGAATCTAATCTTCCACACAGTTTGGCTCTCAATTACATTCTGTCCAGAAAGTAATCTTCCCATCAGATTGAATCTGAATTACACTGTGAGCCGAATCTAATCTCTCCCACCTATTGAACCCCAATTACAATCTGTCCAGAAACTAATCTTCCCGACAGATTGAACTCCAATTACACTCTGTCCAGAATCTAAATTCTCCGCAGATTGCACCCCAAATGCAGGCGTTCCAGAAGCTAATCTTACCCACGTATTGAATCCCAATTGCTCTCTGTCCAGAATCTAATTTCACCACAGATTGAACCACATTTACACTCTGTCCATAATCCAATCTTCTCCACAGATTGGACATCAATTACATTCTGCCCAGAATGTAATCTTCCCAACAGATTGAACCTGAATTACACTATGTCCAGAATCTAATCTCCACGACAGATTAAAACTGAACTACACTGTCCAGAATCTAAATTTCCGCACATATTGATCCCCAATTACACTGTCCCGAATCTAATCTTCCCCACAGATTGAACCCAAATTACATTCTGTCCAGAATCTAATCTTCCACACAGTTTGGATCTCAATTACATTCTGTCCAGAAAGTAATCTTCCCAACAGATTGAACCTGAATTACACTGTGTCCAGAATCTAATTTCCCCACTGATTCAACAGCAAATGCACTCGTTCCGGAATCTAATCTTCCCCACTGATTGTACCCGTATTACACACTTTCAAGAATCTAATCTTCCCCACAGATTGATCTCCAATTGCTCTCTGTCATGAATCTAATCTTCTCCACAGATTGAGACAAATTACACTCTGTCCAGTATGTAATCTTCCCTACAGATTCAACACCAATTATTCTCTGTCCAGAATCTAATCTTCCCCACAGATTGAACCCCAATTACACTCTGTCCTGAATCAAATCTTCCCCACAGATTGAACCCAAATGACATTCTGCCCAGAATGTAATATTCCCAACAGATTGAAACTCAATTACACTGTGTCTAGAATCTAATCTTCCCCACAGATTGAACACCAATTACACTCTGTACAGCATCTAACCTTCCACACAGATTGAACCCAAATTACACTCGTGCCAGAATCTAATATTCCCCACAGATCGAACACAAATTAAATTCTGTCCAGAATCTAATCTTCCACACAGATTGGACCTCAATTACATTCTGTCCAGAATATAATCTTCCCAGCAGGTTGAAACTTAATTACACTGTGTCCAGAATCTAATCTCCCCCACAGATTGAAACTGAATTACACTGTGTCCAGAATCTAATCTTCCCCACAGATTGAACACCAATTACACTCTGTACAGCATCTAACCTTCCACACAGATTGAACCCAAATTACACTCGTGCCAGAATCTAATCTTCCCCACAGATTGAACAAGTATGCCACTCTGTCCAGAACTGAATCTTCCCCACACATTCAACCCCAATTATAGACTGACCACAATCTAATTTTCCACACAGATTGAACTCCAATTGCAGTCTGTCCAGAACCTAATCTTCCCCACAGACCAAACCCGAATTACGCTCTGTCCGGTATGTAAACTTCCCCACAGATCGAACACAAATTACATTCTGTCCAGAATCTAATCTTCCACACAGATTGAACCCCAATTACACTCTGTCCCGAATCAAATCTTCCCCACAGATTGAACCCAAACTGCATTCTGTCCAGAATGTAATCTTCCCATCAGATTGAAACTTAATTACACTGTGGCCAGAATCTAATCTCCCCCACAGATTGAAACTCAATTACACTGTGTCCAGAATCTAATCTTCCCCACAGATTGAACACCAATTACACTCTGTACAGCATCTAACCTTCCACACAGATTGAACCCAAATTACACTCGTGCCAGAATCTATTCTTCCCCACAGATTGAACATGTATGACACTCTGTCCAGAATCGAATCTTCCCCACAGATTCAACTACAATTATACTCTGTCCACAATCTAATTTTCCCCACAGATTGAACTCCAGTTACACTGTGTCCAGAATCTAATCTTCCCCACAGACCAAACCCTTATCACGCTCTGTCCGGAATCTAATCTTCCCCACAGATTGAACCCAAATTACATTCTGTCCAGAATCTAATCTTCCACACAGTTTGGCTCTCAATTACATTCTGTCCAGAAAGTAATCTTCCCATCAGATTGAATCTGAATTACACTGTGAGCCGAATCTAATCTCTCCCACCTATTGAACCCCAATTACAATCTGTCCAGAAACTAATCTTCCCGACAGATTGAACTCCAATTACACTCTGTCCAGAATCTAAATTCTCCGCAGATTGCACCCCAAATGCAGGCGTTCCAGAAGCTAATCTTACCCACGTATTGAATCCCAATTGCTCTCTGTCCAGAATCTAATTTCACCACAGATTGAACCACATTTACACTCTGTCCATAATCCAATCTTCTCCACAGATTGGACATCAATTACATTCTGCCCAGAATGTAATCTTCCCAACAGATTGAACCTGAATTACACTATGTCCAGAATCTAATCTCCACGACAGATTAAAACTGAACTACACTGTCCAGAATCTAAATTTCCGCACATATTGATCCCCAATTACACTGTCCCGAATCTAATCTTCCCCACAGATTGAACCCAAATTACATTCTGTCCAGAATCTAATCTTCCACACAGTTTGGATCTCAATTACATTCTGTCCAGAAAGTAATCTTCCCAACAGATTGAACCTGAATTACACTGTGTCCAGAATCTAATTTCCCCACTGATTCAACAGCAAATGCACTCGTTCCGGAATCTAATCTTCCCCACTGATTGTACCCGTATTACACACTTTCAAGAATCTAATCTTCCCCACAGATTGATCTCCAATTGCTCTCTGTCATGAATCTAATCTTCTCCACAGATTGACACAAATTACACTCTGTCCAGTATGTAATCTTCCCTACAGATTCAACACCAATTATTCTCTGTCCAGAATCTAATCTTCCCCACAGATTGAACCCCAATTACACTCTGTCCTGAATCAAATCTTCCCCACAGATTGAACCCAAACGACATTCTGCCCAGAATGTAATATTCCCAACAGATTGAAACTCAATTACACTGTGTCTAGAATCTAATCTTCCCCACAGATTGAACACCAATTACACTCTGTACAGCATCTAACCTTCCACACAGATTGAACCCAAATTACACTCGTGCCAGAATCTAATATTCCCCACAGATCGAACACAAATTAAATTCTGTCCAGAATCTAATCTTCCACACAGATTGGACCTCAATTACATTCTGTCCAGAATATAATCTTCCCAGCAGGTTGAAACTTAATTACACTGTGTCCAGAATCTAATCTCCCCCACAGATTGAAACTGAATTACACTGTGTCCAGAATCTAATCTTCCCCACAGATTGAACACCAATTACACTCTGTACAGCATCTAACCTTCCACACAGATTGAACCCAAATTACACTCGTGCCAGAATCTAATCTTCCCCACAGATTGAACAAGTATGCCACTCAGTCCAGAACTGAATCTTCCCCACACATTCAACCCCAATTATAGACTGACCACAATCTAATTTTCCACACAGATTGAACTCCAATTGCAGTCTGTCCAGAACCTAATCTTCCCCACAGACCAAACCCGAATTACGCTCTGTCCGGTATGTAAACTTCCCCACAGATCGAACACAAATTACATTCTGTCCAGAATCTAATCTTCCACACAGATTGGACTTCAATTATATTCTGTCCAGAATGAAATCTTCTCAACAGATCGAAACTCAATTACACTGTGACAATATAATCTTCCCCACAGATTGAACACCAATTACAATCTGTACAGCATCTAACCTTCCCCACAGATTGTACACGTATTACATTCTTTCAAGAATCTAATCTTCCCCACAGATTGAACCCAAACTACTTTCTGTCCAGAATGTAATCTTCCCAGCAGATTGAAACTTAATTACACTGTGTCCAGAATCTAATCTCCCCCACAGACTGAAACTGAATTACACTGTGTCCAGAATCTAATCTTCCCCACAGATTGAACACCAATTACACTCTGTACAGCATCTAACCTTCCACACAGATTGAACCCAAATTACACTCGTGCCAGAATCTAATCTTCCCCACAGATTGAACAAGTATGCCACTCAGTCCAGAACTGAATCTTCCCCACACATTCAACCCCAATTATAGACTGACCACAATCTAATTTTCCACACAGATTGAACTCCAATTGCAGTCTGTCCAGAACCTAATCTTCCCCACAGACCAAACCCGAATTACGCTCTGTCCGGTATGTAAACTTCCCCACAGATCGAACACAAATTACATTCTGTCCAGAATCTAATCTTCCACACAGATTGGACTTCAATTATATTCTGTCCAGAATGAAATCTTCTCAACAGATCGAAACTCAATTACACTGTGACAATATAATCTTCCCCACAGATTGAACACCAATTACAATCTGTACAGCATCTAACCTTCCCCACAGATTGTACACGTATTACATTCTTTCAAGAATCTAATCTTCCCCACAGATTGAACCCAAACTACTTTCTGTCCAGAATGTAATCTTCCCAGCAGATTGAAACTTAATTACACTGTGTCCAGAATCTAATCTCCCCCACAGACTGAAACTGAATTACACTGTGTCCAGAATCTAATCTTCCCCACAGATTGAACACCAATTACACTCTGTACAGCATCTAACCTTCCACACAGATTGAACCCAAATTTCACTCGTGCCAGAATCTATTCTTCCCCGCAGATTGAACATGTATGACACTCTGTCCAGAATCGAATCTTCCCCACAGATTCAACTACAATTATACTCTGTCCACAATCTAATTTTCCGCACAGATTGAACTCCAGTTACAGTGTGTCCAGAATCTAATCTTCCCCACAGACCAAACCCTTATTACGCTCTGTCCGGAATCTAATCTTCCCCACAGATTGAACCCAAATTACATTCTGTCCAGAATCTAATCTTCCACACAGTTTGGATCTCAATTACATTCTGTCCAGAAAGTAATCTTCCCATCAGATTGAATCTGAATTACACTGTGACCCGAATCTAATCTCTCCCACCGATTGTACCCCAATTACAATCTGTCCAGAAACTAATCTTCCCGACAGATTGAACTCCAATTACACTCTGTCCAGAATCTAATTTCTCCGCAGATTGCACCCCAAATGCAGGCGTTCCAGAAGCTAATCTTACCCACGGATTGAATCCCAATTGCTCTCTGTCCAGAATCTAATTTCCCCACAGATTGAACCACATTTACACTCTGTCCAGAATCCAAACTTCTCCACAGATTGGACATCAATTACATTCTGTCCAGAATGTAATCTTCCCAACAGATTGAACCTGAATTACACTGTGTCCAGTATCTAATTTCCCCACTGATTCAACCGCAAATGCACTCGTTCCGGAATCTAATCTTCCCCACTGATTGTACCCGTATTACACACTTTCAAGAATCTAATCTTCCCCACAGATTGATCTCCAATTGCTCTCTGTCATGAATCTAATCTTCTCCACAGATTGACACAAATTACACTCTGTCCAGTATGTAATCTTCCCTACAGATTCAACACCAATTATACTCTGTCCAGAATCTAATCTTCCCCACAGATTGAACCCCAATTACACTCTGTCCTGAATCAAATCTTCCCCACAGATTGAACCCAAACGACATTCTGCCCAGAATGTAACATTCCCAACAGATTGAAACTCAATTACACTGTGTCTAGAATCTAATCTTCCCCACAGATTGAACACCAATTACACTCTGTACAGCATCTAACCTTCCACACAGATTGAACCCAAATTACACTCGTGCCAGAATCTAATATTCCCCACAGATTGAACACAAATTACATTCTGTCCAGAATCTAATCTTCCACACAGATTGGACCTCAATTACATTCTGTCCAGAATATAATCTGCCCAACAGATTGAAAACCAATTACACTCTGTACAGCATCTAACCTTCCATTCAGATTGAACCCAAATAACACTCGTTCCAGAATCTAATCTTCCCCACAGATTGAACATGTATGACACTCTGTCCAGAATCGAAACTTCCCCACAGATTGTACACGTATTACACTCTTTCAAGAATCTAATCTTCCCCACAGATTGAACCCAAACTACATTCTGTCCAGAATGTAATCTTCCCAGCAGATTGAAACTTAATTACACTGTGTCCAGAATCTAATCTCCCCCACAGATTGAAACTCAATTACACTGTGTCCAGAATCTAAACTTCCCCACAGATTGAACATGTATGCCACTCTGTCCAGAACTGAATCTTCCCCACACATTCAACCCCAATTATAGACTGACCACAATCTAATTTTCCACACAGATTGGACCTCAATTATATTCTGTCCAGAATGTAATCTTCTCAACAGATCGAAACTCAATTACACTGTGACAGCAATCTAATCTTCCCCACAGATTGAACACCAATTACAATCTGCACAGCATCTAACCTTCCACACAGATTGAACCCAAATTACACTCGTTCCAGAATCTAATCTTCCCCACAGATTGAACATGTATGACACTCTGTCCAGAATCGAATCTTTCCCACAGATTCAACTACAATTATAGTCTGTCCACAATCTAATTTTCCCCACAGATTGAACTCCAGTTACAGTCTGTCCAGAATCTAATCTTCCCCACAGACCAAACCCTTATTACGCTCTGTCCGGAATCTAATCTTCCCCACAGATTAAACCCGAATTACACTGTGTCCAGAATCTAATATCCCCCACAGATTGAAACTCAATTACACTGTGTCTAGAATCTAATCTTCCCCACAGATTGAATCCCAATTGCTCTCTGTCCAGAATCTAATTTCCCCACAGATTGAACCACATTTACACTCTGTCCAGAATCCAATCTTCTCCACAGATTGGACATCAATTACATTCTGTCCAGAATGTAACCTTCCCAACAGATTGAACCCAAATTACATTCTGTCCAGAATCTAATCTTCCACACAGTTTGGATCTCAATTACATTCTGTCCAGAAAGTAATCTTCCCATCAGATTGAATCTGAATTACACTGTGATCCGAATCTAATTTCTCGCACCGATTGAACCCCAATTTCATTCTGTCCAGAAACTAATCTTCCCCACAGATTGAATCGCAATTGCTGTCTGTCCAGAATCTAATTTCCCCACAGATTGAACCACATTTACACTCTGTCCAGAATCCAATCTTCTCCACAGATTGGACATCAATTACATTCTGTCCAGAATGTAATCTTCGCAACAGATTGAACCTGAATTACACTGTGTCCAGAATCTAATTTCCCCACAGATTCAACTGCAAATGCACTAGTTCCAGAATCTAATCTTCCCCACTGATTGTACCCGTATTACACACTTTCAAGAATCAAATCTTCCCCACTGATTGAACCCCAATTGCTCTCTGTCATTAATCTAATCTTCTCCACAGATTGACACCAATTACACTCTGTCCAGAATGTAATCATCCCTACAGATTCAACACCAATTATTCTCTGTCCAGAGTCTAATCTTCCCCACAGATTGAACCCCAATTACACCCTGTCCCGAATCAAATCTTCCCCACAGATTGAACTCGAACTACATTCTGTCCAGAATGTAATCTTCCCAATAGATTGAAACTCAATTACACTGTGTCCAGAATCGTATCTTCCCCACAGATTGAAGCCCAAGTACACTCTGTCCAGAATCTAATCTTCCCCACAGATTGAACTCCAATTACAGTCTGTCCAGAATATAATCTTCCCCACAGATTAAACCCGAATTACACTGTGTCCAGAATCTAATCTCCCCCACAGATTCAAACTCAATTAGACTGTGTCCAGAATATAATCTTCCCCACAGATTAAACCCGAATTACAGTGTGTCCAGAATCGAATCTCCCCTACAGATTGAAACTGAATTACACTGTGTCCAGAATCTAATCTTCCCCACAGATTGAACACCAATTACACTCTGTACAGCATCTAACCTTCCACACAGATTGAACCCAAATTACACTCGTGCCAGAATCTAATCTTCCCCACAGATTGAACAAGTATGCCACTCTGTCCAGAACTGAATCTTCCCCACACATTCAACCCCAATTATAGACTGACCACAATCTAATTTTCCACACAGATTGAACTCCAATTACAGTCTGTCCAGAACCTAATCTTCCCCACAGACCAAACCCGAATTTCGCTCTGTCCGGAATGTAAACTTCCCCACAGATCGAACACAAATTACATTCTGTCCAGAATCTAATCTTCCACACAGATTGGACCTCAATTATATTCTGTCCAGAATGTAATCTTCTCAACAGATCGAAACTCAATTACACTGTGACAACAATCTAATCTTCCCCACAGATTGAACACCAATTACAATCTGTACAGCATCTAACCTTCCCCACAGATTGTACACGTATTACATTCTTTCAAGAATCTAATCTTCCCCACAGATTGAACCCAAACTACATTCTGTCCAGAATGTAATCTTCCCAGCAGATTGAAACTTAATTACACTGTGTCCAGAATCTAATCTCCCCCACAGATTGAAACTGAATTACACTGTGTCCAGAATCTAATCTTCCCCACAGATTGAACCCCAATTACACCCTGTCCCGAATCAAATCTTCCCCACAGATTGAACTCGAACTACATTCTGTCCAGAATGTAATCTTCCCAATAGATTGAAACTCAATTACACTGTGTCCAGAATCGTATCTTCCCCACAGATTGAAGCCCAAGTACACTCTGTCCAGAATCTAATCTTCCCCACAGATTGAACTCCAATTACAGTCTGTCCAGAATATAATCTTCCCCACAGATTAAACCCGAATTACACTGTGTCCAGAATCTAATCTCCCCCACAGATTCAAACTCAATTAGACTGTGTCCAGAATATAATCTTCCCCACAGATTAAACCCGAATTACAGTGTGTCCAGAATCGAATCTCCCCTACAGATTGAAACTGAATTACACTGTGTCCAGAATCTAATCTTCCCCACAGATTGAACACCAATTACACTCTGTACAGCATCTAACCTTCCACACAGATTGAACCCAAATTACACTCGTGCCAGAATCTAATCTTCCCCACAGATTGAACAAGTATGCCACTCTGTCCAGAACTGAATCTTCCCCACACATTCAACCCCAATTATAGACTGACCACAATCTAATTTTCCACACAGATTGAACTCCAATTACAGTCTGTCCAGAACCTAATCTTCCCCACAGACCAAACCCGAATTTCGCTCTGTCCGGAATGTAAACTTCCCCACAGATCGAACACAAATTACATTCTGTCCAGAATCTAATCTTCCACACAGATTGGACCTCAATTATATTCTGTCCAGAATGTAATCTTCTCAACAGATCGAAACTCAATTACACTGTGACAACAATCTAATCTTCCCCACAGATTGAACACCAATTACAATCTGTACAGCATCTAACCTTCCCCACAGATTGTACACGTATTACATTCTTTCAAGAATCTAATCTTCCCCACAGATTGAACCCAAACTACATTCTGTCCAGAATGTAATCTTCCCAGCAGATTGAAACTTAATTACACTGTGTCCAGAATCTAATCTCCCCCACAGATTGAAACTGAATTACACTGTGTCCAGAATCTAATCTTCCCCACAGATTGAACCCCAATTACACCCTGTCCCGAATCAAATCTTCCCCACAGATTGAACTCGAACTACATTCTGTCCAGAATGTAATCTTCCCAATAGATTGAAACTCAATTACACTGTGTCCAGAATCGTATCTTCCCCACAGATTGAAGCCCAAGTACACTCTGTCCAGAATCTAATCTTCCCCACAGATTGAACTCCAATTACAGTCTGTCCAGAATATAATCTTCCCCACAGATTAAACCCGAATTACACTGTGTCCAGAATCTAATCTCCCCCACAGATTCAAACTCAATTAGACTGTGTCCAGAATATAATCTTCCCCACAGATTAAACCCGAATTACAGTGTGTCCAGAATCGAATCTCCCCTACAGATTGAAACTGAATTACACTGTGTCCAGAATCTAATCTTCCCCACAGATTGAACACCAATTACACTCTGTACAGCATCTAACCTTCCACACAGATTGAACCCAAATTACACTCGTGCCAGAATCTAATCTTCCCCACAGATTGAACAAGTATGCCACTCTGTCCAGAACTGAATCTTCCCCACACATTCAACCCCAATTATAGACTGACCACAATCTAATTTTCCACACAGATTGAACTCCAATTACAGTCTGTCCAGAACCTAATCTTCCCCACAGACCAAACCCGAATTTCGCTCTGTCCGGAATGTAAACTTCCCCACAGATCGAACACAAATTACATTCTGTCCAGAATCTAATCTTCCACACAGATTGGACCTCAATTATATTCTGTCCAGAATGTAATCTTCTCAACAGATCGAAACTCAATTACACTGTGACAACAATCTAATCTTCCCCACAGATTGAACACCAATTACAATCTGTACAGCATCTAACCTTCCCCACAGATTGTACACGTATTACATTCTTTCAAGAATCTAATCTTCCCCACAGATTGAACCCAAACTACATTCTGTCCAGAATGTAATCTTCCCAGCAGATTGAAACTTAATTACACTGTGTCCAGAATCTAATCTCCCCCACAGATTGAAACTGAATTACACTGTGTCCAGAATCTAATCTTCCCCACAGATTGAACACCAATTACACTCTGTACAGCATCTAACCTTCCACACAGATTTAACCCAAATTTCACTCGTGCCAGAATCTATTCTTCCCCACAGATTGAACATGTATGACACTCTGTCCAGAATCGAATCTTCCCCACAGATTCAACTACAATTATACTCTGTCCACAATCTAATTTTCCCCACAGTTTGAACTCCAGTTACAGTGTGTCCAGAATCTAATCTTCCCCACAGACCAAACCCTTATTACGCTCTGTCCGGCATCTGATCTTCCCCACAGATTGAACCCAAATTACATTCTGTCCAGAATCTAATCTTCCACACAGTTTGGATCTCAATTACATTCTGTCCAGTAAGTAATCTTCCCATCAGATTGAATCTGAATTACACTGTGACCCGAATCTAATCTCTCCCACCGATTGTACCCCAATTACAATCTGTCCAGAAACTAATCTTCCCGACAGATTGAACTCCAATTACACTCTGTCCAGAATCTAATTTCTCCGCAGATTGCACCCCAAATGCAGGCGTTCCAGCAGCTAATCTTACCCACGGATTGAATCCCTATTGCTCTCTGTCCAGAATCTAATTTCCCCACAGATTGAACCACATTTACACTCTGTCCAGAATCCAATCTTCTCCACAGATTGGACATCAATTACATTCTGTCCAGAATGTAATCTTCCCAACAGATTGAACCTGAATTACACTGTGTCCAGAATCTAATTTCCCCACTGATTCAACCGCAAATGCACTCGTTCCGGAATCTAATCTTCCACACTGATTGTACCCGTATTACACACTTTCAAGAATCTAATCTTCCCCACAGATTGATCTCCAATTGCTCTCTGTCATGAATCTAATCTTCTCCACAGATTGACACAAATTACACTCTGTCCAGTATGTAATCTTCCCTACAGATTCAACACCAATTATTCTCTGTCCAGAATCTAATCTTCCCCACAGATTGAACCCCAATTACACTCTGTCCTGAATCAAATCTTCCCCACAGATTGAATCCAAACTACATTCTGCCCAGAATGTAACATTCCCAACAGATTGAAACTCAAATACACTGTGTCTAGAATCTAATCTTCCCCACAGATTGAACACCAATTACACTCTGTACAGCATCTAACCTTCCACACAGATTGAACCCAAATTACACTCGTGCCAGAATCTAATATTCCCCACAGATCGAACACAAATTACATTCTGTCCAGAATCTAATCTTCCACACAGATTGGACCTCAATTATATTCTGTCCAGAATGTAATCTTCTCAACAAATCGAAACTCAATTACACTGTGACAACAATCTAATCTTCCCCACAGATTGAACACCAATTACAATCTGTACAGCATCTAACCTTCCACACAGATTGAACCCAAATTACACTCTGTCCAGAATCAAAACTTTCCCACAGATTCAACTACAATTATAGTCTGTCCACAATCTAATTTTCCCCACAGATTGAACTCCAGTTACAGTCTGTCCAGAATCTAATCTTCCCCACAGACCAAACCCTTATTACGCTCTGTCCGGAATCTAATCTTCCCCTCAGATTGCACCCAAATTACATTCTGTCCGGAATTTAATCTTCCACACAGTTTGGATCTCAATTACATTCTGTCCAGAAAGTAATCGTCCCATCAGATTGAATCTGAATTACACTGTGATCCGAATCTAATTTCTCCCACCGATTGAACCCTAATTTCATTCTGTCCAGAAACTAATCTTCCCCACAGATTGAATCGCAATTGCTCTCTGTCCAGAATCCAATCTTCTCCACAGATTGGACATCAGTTACATTCTGTCCAGAATGTAATCTTCCCAACAGATTGAACCTGAATTACACTGTGTCCAGAAACTAATTTCCCCACAGATTCAACTGCAAATGCACTCGTTCCAGAATCTAATCTTCCCCACTGATTGTACCCGTATTACACACTTTCAAGAATCAAATCTTCCCCACTGATTGAACCCCAATTGCTCTCTGTCATGAATCTAATCTTCTCCACAGATTGACACAAATTACACTCTGTCCAGAATGTAATCTTCCCTACAGATTCAACACCAATTATTCTCTGTCCAGAATCTAATCTTCCCCAGAGATTGAACCCCAATTACACTCTGTCCTGAATCAAACCTTCCCCACAGATTGAACCCAAACTACATTATGCCCAGAATGTATTATTCCCAACAGATTGAAACTCAATTACACTGTGTCCAGAATCGTATCTTCCCCACAGATTGAAGTCCAAGTACACTCTGTCCAGAATCTAATCTTCCCCACATATTGAACTGCAATTACAGTCTGTCCAGAATATAATCTTCCCCACAGATTAAACCCAAATTACACTGTCCAGAATCTAATATCCCCCACAGATTGAAACTCAATTACACTGTGTCTAGAATCTAATCTTCCCCACAGATTGAACACCAATTACCCTCTGTACAGCATCTAACCTTCCACACAGATTGAACCCAAATTACACTCGTGCCAGAATCTAATAATCCCCACAGATTGAACATGTATGACACTCTGTCCAGAATCGAATCTTCCCCACAGATTCAACCCCAATTATATACTGACCACAGTCTAATTTTCCCCACAGATTGAACTCCAATTACAGTCTGTCCAGAACCTAATCTTCCCCACAGACCAAACCCGAATTACGCCCTGTCCGGAATCTAAACTTCCCCACAGATCGAACACAAATTACATTCTGTCCAGAATCTAATCTTCCACACAGATTGGACCTCAATTACATTCTGTCCAGAATGTAATCATCCCAACAGATCGCAACTCAATTGCACTGCGTCCAGAATCTAATCTTCCCCACAGATTGAACACCAATTACACTCTGTACAGCATCCTACCTTCCACACAGATTGAACCCAAATTACACTCGTTCCAGAATCTAATCTTCCCCACAGATTGAACATGTATGACACTCTGTCCAGAATTGAATCTTCCCCACAGATTCAACCACAATTATAGTCTGTCCACAATCTAATTTTCCCCACAGATTGAACTCCAGTTACAGTCTGTCCAGAATCTAATCTTCCCCACAGACCAAACCCTTATTACGCTCTGTCCGGAATCTAATCTTCCCGACAGATTGGAGCTCAATTACATTCGGTCCAGAAAGTAAAAATTCCCATCAGATTGAACCTGAATTACACTGTGTCCAGAATCTAATCTCTCCCACAGATTGAACCCCAATTACTCTGTGTCCAGAATGTAATCTTCCCCACAGTTTGAACCCAATTACAATCTGTCCAGAAAATAATCTTCCCCACAGATTGAACTCCAATTAGACTCTGTCCAGAATCTAATTTCCCCGCAGATTGCACCCCAAATGCAGGCGTTCTTGAACCTAATCTTCCCCACAGATTGAATCCCAATTGCTCTCTGTCCAGAATCTAATTTCCCCACAGATTGAACCACATTTACACTCTGTCCAGAATCCAATCTTCTCCACAGATTGGACATCAATTACATTCTGTCTAGAATGTAATCTTCCCAACAGATTGAACCCAAATTACATTCTGTCCAGAATCTAATCTTCCACACAGTTTGGATCTCAATTACATTCTGTCCAGAAAGTACTTCCCAACAGATTGAACCTGAATTACACTGTGTCCAGAATCTAAATTCCCCACAGATTCAACCGCAAATGCACTCGTTCCAGAATCTAATCTTCCCCACTGATTGTACGCGTATTACACTCTTTCAAGAATCTAATCTTCCCCACACATTGAACCCCAATTGCACTCTGTCATGAATCTAATCTTCTCCACAAGTTGACACAAATTACACTCTCTCCAGAATGTAATCTTCCCTACAGATTCAACACCAATAATTCTCTGTACAGAATCTAATCTTCCCCACAGATTGAACCCCAATTACACTCTGTCCCGAATCAAATCTTCCCCACAGTTTGAACCCAAACTACATTCTGTCCAGAATGTAATCTTCCCAACAGATTGAAACTCAATTACACTGTGTCCAGAATCATATCATCCCCACAGATTGAAGCCCAAGTACACTCTGTCCAGAATCTAATCTTCCCCACAGATTGAACTCCAATTACAGTCTGTCCAGAACCTAATCTTCCCCACAGACCAAACGCGAATTACGCTCTGTCCGGAATCTAAACTTCCCCACGAATCGAACACAAATTACATTCTGTCCAGAATCTAATTCTCCACACAGATTGGACCTCAATTACATTCTGTCCAGAATGTAATCTTCCCAACAGATCGCAACTCAATTACACTGAGTCCAGAATCTAATCTTCCCCACAGATTGAACACCAATTACACTCTGTACAGCATCTAACCTTCCACACAGATTGAACCCAAATTACACTCGTTCCAGAATCTAATCTTCCCCACAGATTGAACATGTATGGCACTCTGTCCAGAATCGAATCTTCCCCACAGATTCAACCACAATTATTGTCTGTCCGCAATCTAATTTTCCCCACAGATTGAACTCCCGTTACAGTCTGTCCAGAATCTAATCTCCCCCACAGACCAAACCCTTATTACGCTCTGTCCGGAATTTAATCTTCCCCACAGATAGAACCCAAATTACATTCTGTCCAGAATCTAATCTTCCACACAGTTTGGACCTCAATTACATTCTGTCCAGAAACTAATCTTCCCAACAGATTGAAACTCAATTACACTGTGTCCAGAATCGTATCTTCCCCACAGATTGAAGCCCAAGTACACTCTGTCCAGAATCTAATCTTCCCCACAGATTGAACTCCAATTACAGTCTGTCCAGAACCTAATCTTCCCCACAGACCAAACCCGAATTACTCTCTGTCCGGAATTTAAACTTCCCCACGAATCGAACACAAATTACATTCTGTCAAGAACCTAATCTTCCCCACAAATTGAAATCCAATTGCTCTCTGTCCAGAATCTAATTTCCTCACAGATTGAACCACATTTATACTCTGTCCAGAATCTAATCTTCCCCACAGATTGAACTCCAATTACAGTCTGTCCGGAATATAATCTTACCCACAGATTAACCCGAATTACACTGAGTCCAGAATCTAATCTTCCCCACAGATTGAACACCAATTACACTCTGTACAACATCTAACCTTCCACACAGATTGAACCCAAATTACACTCGTGCCAGAATCTAATCTTCCCACAGATTGAAGATGTATGATACTCTGTCCAGAACTGAATCTTCCCCTCAGATTCAACCCCAATTATAGACTGACCACAATATAATTTTCCCCACAGATTGAACTCCAATTACAGTCTGTCCAGAACCTAATCTTCCCCACAGACCAAACCCGAATTACGCTCTGTCCGGAATCTAAACTTCCCCACAGATCGAACCCAAACTACATTCTGTCCAGAATGTAATCTTCCACACAGATTGGACCTCAATTGTATTCTGTCCAGAATGTAATCTTCTCAACAGATCGAAACTCAATTACACTGTGACAACAATCTAATCTTCCCCACAGATTGAACACCAATTACAATCTTTACAGCATCTAACCTTCCACACAGATTGAACCCAAATTACACTCTGTCCAGAATCTAATCTTCCCCACAGATTGAACATGTATGGCACTCTGTCCAGAATCGAATCTTCCCCATAGATTCAACCACAATTATTGTCTGTCCGCAATCTAATTTTCCCCACAGATTGAACACCAATTACACTCTGTACAGCATCTAACCTTCCACACAGATTGAACCCAAATAACACTCGTTCCAGAATCTAATCTTCCCCACAGATTGAACATGTATGGCACTCTGTCCAGAATCGAATCTTCCCCACAGATTCAACCACAATTATTGTCTGTCCGCAATCTAATTTTCCCCACAGATTGAACTCCAGTTACAGTCTGTCCAGAATCTAATCTCCCCCACAGACCAAACCCTTATTACGCTCTGTCCGGAATTTAATCTTCCCCACAGATTGAACCCAAATTACATTCTGTCCAGAATCTAATCTTCCACACAGTTTGGACTTCAATTACATTCTGTCCAGAAACTAATCTTCCCCACAGATTGAACCCCAATTACACTCTGTACAACATCTAACCTTCCACACAGATTGAACCCAAATTACACTCGTGCCAGAATCTAATCTTCCCACAGATTGAAGATGTATGATACTCTGTCCAGAACTGAATCTTCCCCTCAGATTCAACCCCAATTATAGACTGACCACAATATAATTTTCCCCACAGATTGAACTCCAATTACAGTCTGTCCAGAACCTAATCTTCCCCACAGACCAAACCCGAATTACGCTCTGTCCGGAATCTAAACTTCCCCACAGATCGAACCCAAACTACATTCTGTCCAGAATGTAATCTTCCACACAGATTGGACCTCAATTGTATTCTGTCCAGAATGTAATCTTCTCAACAGATCGAAACTCAATTACACTGTGACAACAATCTAATCTTCCCCACAGATTGAACACCAATTACAATCTTTACAGCATCTAACCTTCCACACAGATTGAACCCAAATTACACTCTGTCCAGAATCTAATCTTCCCCACAGATTGAACATGTATGGCACTCTGTCCAGAATCGAATCTTCCCCACAGATTCAACCACAATTATTGTCTGTCCGCAATCTAATTTTCCCCACAGATTGAACACCAATTACACTCTGTACAGCATCTAACCTTCCACACAGATTGAACCCAAATTACACTCTGTCCAGAATCTAATCTTCCCCACAGATTGAACATGTATGGCACTCTGTCCAGAATCGAATCTTCCCCACAGATTCAACCACAATTATTGTCTGTCCGCAATCTAATTTTCCCCACAGATTGAACTCCAGTTACAGTCTGTCCAGAATCTAATCTCCCCCACAGACCAAACCCTTATTACGCTCTGTCCGGAATTTAATCTTCCCCACAGATTGAACCCAAATTACATTCTGTCCAGAATCTAATCTTCCACACAGTTTGGACCTCAATTACATTCTGTCCAGAAACTAATCTTCCCCACAGATTGAACCCCAATTACACTCTGTCCCGAATCAAATCTTCCCCACAGTTTGAACCCAAACTACATTCTGTCCAGAATGTAATCTTCCCAACAGATTGAAACTCAATTACACTGTGTCCAGAATCGTATCTTCCCCACAGATTGAAGCCCAAGTACAC